>NC_133619.1:306155617-306258117 GCF_048593235.1 Sminthopsis crassicaudata | reverse complement strand
GAGATATTACACATAATTTCATAAATTACATAAATACATAGCAACATAACACATGCTAGAAGTGCTGTAACAAGTAAAATCATCAAATAATCATAAATTGAGAATTTATACATGTCCATAAGTCCATTGTCCATTAGTTCATGTGCCAGATATCCAATAATTCCGGAAAGTTTTAAAGTCCTACAATAGTCTTCATCAACAATTTTTCATCTGAAGGAATCCAATGATTTCTGCAGGTTTTCAAATCCTTTAACAGTATTCTTATCAGCCATTCTCTTTCAGTGTCAGATTTTTCTTAGATTTTCTCCTTTGTTTTGAGGTCTTTCTCTTTCTGTCTCTTTCCAGGTGCTTGTTGCCACCCATCTATTTCCTTCTGTCTGTTAAAATACAAGCAAACCCTCTCTCCCAGGCAGTTAACCTATTTAATTTCTATCTATTTACCACTTTCTAAATCTCTTCTCATCATCTGGCAATTACATTATAGCTGTTTGCACTGGATACTGCTCTGTTGGTTTAAAAGGCCTGTATTCTCCCCAAGTATAATCCCTTTCTGCAATCTGATTGCCTTTTGGCTGACTGATCAGCCATGTGATTGCTTTTCTGCTGGTTGATCAAATTAGAGTCCTGACCTTCTAAAAGCTCTTTGGGTGTAACCTCAGCTGCCATAATGCCTCACCTATCTTTTGATTGAGTTCTTGGATCAGGGCTCCACCTCTCACTTCCCTGGGTCAATCTGCATTCTGAGGCCCAGTGGAAGAGCAAAACTTGTCCGATGTTTTCAATGTGGAAAAGTTGAACATCTAAGAGCTCAGTGTAGATATGGAGATAGAGTGAGAAGTCAGGGTGAGAGAAGACCTAAAAGTCCATGTCCAATATGTCACTGGGCCTCAGAATGCAGATTGACCCACGGAAATGAGAGGTGGAGCCCTGCTCCAAGAACTCAAATTGACTGAGCAAGATTCCACAGCAAATAAGGGTATGAGACTGGATTTTAACCCAGGTCTTCCTAACTCCATGCCCAATACTTTACCTGTTAAGTTACATAGCTGATTATTACAACAATGGTTGACTTACAATGACATTAACATTTTGAATCATCAGATCTAAAGTATTTTATGGTCAAGGTACTGTAGGTCCTGATTTAAGCATTGAGTAAATTTAGCCTCTCAACAACAGATCTGAATTCTGGGTCATGCAGGGTTGTGATCATACAATGTTATTAGGATTTCCCAACAATATCATTCTTCTTCCAAGATTCTATCATGACCTCAAGTTCCTCACACCCAGTTATATAAATGGCATATCTCTCTCCAGAGGAGCTACCTGGAACCATGATGCATCTCTTTTTATCTTCAGACAAGCTATAGAAATAAAAGCATTCTGGTGACTTTAAATTTTTGAAATATTGCAAAAATTGAGTTGCCACAATATAATAAGAAGAATCAAAACTTAAAGTGTAAGGTTCTGTAATCTGTTGGCCATAAACCCTTTGATAATCCCTATGGAAAATCCCATGGTCAACATCCTGGAGTAGTTTGATATTTGGCTTCTGGAGCTTTTCTTTCCACTTTTGGATCTTCTAGAAGTCTGCTTTGTCTGGTTATCATAGCTTCCCACTTCTTCTTTTCTTCCATTATTTTACATTGCAGTGTAGCCTCCAACTCCTTCAGCGTCTGATAAAGCTCCCTGAATGTCTCATCCATCTGCTCTACAATAAGTTCTTCATGTTGCGCTATCTCAGTTTCATCCTTCATACCCAGTAGGTGTTCTTGTATTGCAAGACTTTCTTTCTCAAACATCCTCCAGTATGTAACTTTGTAGCCAGTGTCCTGCACAGCCCATGCCATCGTTTTCTCTTCCTCTTCTATTATAACTTCTTGAGTATCTTCCATAAACTCTTTCAAAAGCTTCCAATATTTCAAGATATACTTCCTACAAAGGAGAGCAGCCACTTCAAAGGGCCAATGTATGTGGTTCTCATGATTCTCTGATTTAGAACAGGTCACACAGAGTAGTGCTTTGTTAGTATCACGGAAAAACTTCAGCTTTTCCTTGTACATCTCACAAAAGCATTCTCCTTCAGGGTACATGACAATATCAACTTGATGATTTCTGAGCTGGGAGAATTCCCAGCATACAACACGAAGATGCAAAACATTTTTTTTCTGGAGACAATACTTGCACACAGTGTGTCCACATTCAAGAGTGATTTGCTTAGATATCTCTAAGAGACAGCCATAACAGATAGTGTTTATTTCTTGTAGCTCTTCAAATCCATCTTCTCTCAGTCTTTCATCTTTTTGGAAGCATCTGTCCCTCCTGAAAACATTTGGTGCAAGCATTTTAGTTCAAACAAAGCACTTGACTGTTTGGGCACCAAAATGTGAAGTTTTGTTGTCTCTCAATTATAATCCTTCTCTGGGAGGAGATCTCTTGGGGAGCTTCTGGGGAGACAGCCTTGGCTTTAGTTCTGTATTGTGTCTTTCAAAGTCTTGAATCTTTTCCTGTCAGAATCTCTCCAGCCAGCTTCAGTCTCTAGCTCCCTCTGAATCCAAAGCCTCCATTCAGCATGAAGTAGAATCTTGAATGCTCCTTTTCTGGGAGGAGGGGTTTTTTTGTTTTGTTTTGTTTTTTGTTTTGTTTTGTTTTGTTTTTGTTTTTGTTTTTCTGTAAATCCTTTTCTCTGTGAGCAGGTTTCTTGGGAGGCTTCTGGAGCCTCCAGCCAGAATGAAGGTAGAATCTCTAATCTTCTTCTTCCTGAATCCTGGCTCCTTTTTATCCTCCCAGAGAATGGGCTTGTGGGTATTCCAAAGGTGAAAACTTCTTTAAAGATGTGAACAAATTTCAGAAGACTAAAGGTGTAAACTCCTTTTAAAGGTGTGAACTAAAGGTGTGAATTCTGAGCTAGATAATTGTTAAGTACTATACTAAATTAGACAACTGAGTTAGCACCTAGTAATCCTAAAAACTATATGCTTATAACTTGACATGTGAATATGCATGTGTATGTATATATATATGAAGTGTGCTTATATTATATAAGTATATCTATAAATGTATGTATCTGTGTATATGTTTGTATATACATATATATTTATATATGTGTGTATATGTATATATATATATATATATGTGTATATATATATATATATATATATATATATATATATATATATATATATATATACACATATATATATATAAAATTTGTATTTTCTTCAGTTTTCTTATTTTGAAATGTGAAGGATAATAACATCTTCCTCTCAGCATTTTTGAAAGTATAATTTGTGATAATGCTTGGAAAATACTTAACACAGTGCCTGACACATAGTAAACACTATATAAATGTTAGTCGTGAACTATATGTCCGACAGAATTTATCTATCAATATTCCATATGATATACACATATGTTCTATATGATATATATACATATAAGATATAGAAAGATTTTATTATACACACATGCACACACACACACACACACATCTTACAGCATATTACTAATTAAACAAAGTACTGATATGTCATTGTTCTTCTACTTCAAATAGCCTTTTCTCTTATTTAGGTGCCTCACTGTGATACACATTTTAAATTTTTAAAGGCAATTCAAGCAAAGGGCAAACTCAGGGTTCAAGCACACTATTAGCACTGAATTATATGTCTTTATTCTAAGGAACTGCAATCTTAGCTAAATTTGTAGAAGCTCATACCATTAGCCTGTGTCTCAGATACTTTTTTTTTTGAGTCACAACAGGTCAAAGAGACTTATTTGCTACAAAATGAAGTGTTGGTTGAGGAAACATTCTAAGGGAGAAAATCAAAATTAAATTATGTCAGCCTTTTCCCTTCCTCAATATAAGTATGAGTAAACTTTATAATTAGGAACTAAAAATAAGAGGCATGAAAAAGAGGCTGAATAAAGAATTTTCTCACTTTTATATTCCAAGAAAATATACTTGGATGATATATTAAGAAGATATATACTCCTAAAATCAAAGGGTTCTAGAAATGTCATATTCTTATTTCTGATAATTTAATTTATTTCTCATAATTTACTCTTTTTCATGAGACAACTAAATGAATAGAATTCTGATACTGGAATCAGAAAAAGCTGAGTTCGAACTTGGCCTCTGACACTAATTATCTATGTGACACCTAGGAAGTCACAACTTGTTTACTTTAGTTTCCTTATTTGTGAAATGAAAAGGGCTAGAACTGAGCAATGCACTTGGATAATGAAGCACGTGAGACTAATTGCCAATTGGACAGTTCCCTATTAACTTGTTTGAAGGTTGACCCTCCCCAGCTGTTCTGTGCTGACTTGATTGGTGGGACAAAGAGGGGGAAGTGACTTGTGTGGGAGGAGTAGGAGAAACTTGGGTGGTGGAACTCACGATCTCTTGCACTTGTGACCTGGAGTTAGAGGGGACAGTAAAGATCAAGAATAAAGATGTTTAGTGATCCTGACTCTGGCTGATTTCTGGGAAGCTAGAGTTCCAGCATTTAGCATCCAAACGTGGGGCTGGCACCCTACTTCCACTGAAGTCCTCCGGTGACCAGGGGATTAGGTGAGTATTCTAATAGAAATAAGGAACTTACCTTGTTAAGGACTAAATCAGCAATCTCTAATAGCTGAGATGGGGCACATGTTAGGTACAAACATTTCCTCAGCCTGAGCTGACCCTGCTCCAACCCCAGCCCTGCTTCAGCCTCATCTACAAATGCTATAGAGGATATAATTAAGATAATTGATGAGAAAAGTTTACTTGTTATCATCCAACAAATGAATAATCTCTTAGACTCATTGAATCGCACGTCCCCTTGTTTTTTTTTTTTTTTTTTAATTATATATATATATATATATATATATATATATATATATATATATATATATATATATATATTTATAATATTATCCCTTGTATTCATTTTTCCAAATTACCCCCCTCCCTCTATTCCCTCCCCCCGATGACAGGCAATCTCATACATTTTACATGTGTTACAATATAGTCTAGGTACAATACATGTGTGTGAATATCATTTTCTTGTTGCACAATAAACATTAGAATCCGAAGGTACATGCAACCTGGGCAGACAGATATTAGTGCTAACAATTTACATTCACTTCCCAGTGTTTCTTCTCTGGGTGTAGCTACCTCTGTCCATCACTGATCAACTGGAAGTGAGTTGGATCTTCTTTATGTTGAAGATTTCCACTTCCATCAGAATACATCCTCATACAGTATTGTTGTTGAAGTGTATAGTGATCTTCTGGTTCTGCTCATTTCAATCAGCATCAGTTGATTTAAGTCTCTCCAGGCCTCTCTGTGTTCCTCCTGCTGGTCATTTCTTAAAGAGCAATAATATTCCATAACCTTCATATACCACAATTTACCCAACCATTCTCCAACTGATGGACATCCATTCATCTTCCAGTTTCTAGCTACAACAAAAAGAGCTGCCACAAACATTTTGGCACATATATGTCTCTTTCCGCTCTTTAGTATTTCTTTGGGATATAATCCCAGTAGTAGCGCTGCTGGGTCAAAGGGTATGTACAGTTTGATAACTTTTTGGGCATAATTCCAGATTGCTCTCCAGAATGGCTGGATTCTTTCGCAACTCCACCAGCAATGTATTAGTGTCCCAATTTGCCCACATCCCCTCCAACATTTATCATTATTTGTTCCTGTCATCTTAGACAATCTGACAGGTGTGTAGTGGTATCTCAGAGTGGTCTTAATTTGCATTTCTCTGATCAGTAGTGATTTGGAACACTCTTTCATGTGAGTGGATATAGTTTCAATTTCTTCCTCTGAGAATTGTCTGTTCATATCCTTTGACCATTTATCAATTGGAGAATGGTTCGGTTTCTTATAAATTAGGGTCATTTCTCTATATATTTTGGAAATGAGACCTTTGTCAGAACCTTTGTTTTTAAAAATATTTTCCCAATTTGTTACTTCCCTTCTAATCTTGTTTGCATTAGTATTATTTGTACAGAAACTTTTTAGTTTGACGTAATCAAAATCTTCTATTTTGAGATCAATAATGATCTCTAGTTCTCCTCTGGTCATAAATTCCTTCCTCCTCCACAAGCCTGAGAGGTAGATTATCCTCTGTTCCTCTAATCTATTTATTATCTCCCTCTTTATGCCTAAATCATGGACCCATTTTGATCTTATCTTGGTATATGGTGTTAAGTGTGGATCCATATCTAATTTCTGCCATACTAATTTCCAGTTTTCCCAACAGTTTTTTCCAAATAATGAATTTTTATCCCTAATGTTGGAATCTTTGGGTTTGTCAAAGATTAGATTGCTATAGATGTACCCTTTTTTGTCCTTTGTATCTAATCTGTTCCACTGATCTACCGGTCTATTTCTTAGCCAATACCAAATGGTTTTGGTGACTGCTGCTATATAATATAGCTTTAGATCAGGTACACTTAGACCACCTTCCTCTGAGTTTTTTTTCATTAGTTCCCTTGCAATTCTCGACCTTTTATTCTTCCATATGAATTTTGTTGTTATTTTTTCTAGGTCATTGAAATAGTTTCTTGGGAGTCTGATTGGTATAGCACTAAATAAATAGATTAGTTTGGGGAGTATTGTCATCTTTATTATATTTGCTCGGCCTATCCAAGAGCACTGAATGTCTTTCCAATTATTTAAATCTGATTTTATTTTTGTGGCAAGTGTTTTGTAATTTTTCTCATATAATTCCTGACTTTTCTTTGGTAGATGGATTCCCAAATATTTTATACTCTCAACATTTGTTTGGAATGGAATTTCTCTTTGTATCTCTTGCTGTTGCATTTTGTTAGTGATATATAAAAGTGCCAAGGATTTATGTGGATTTATTTTGTATCCTGCCACTTTGCTGAAATTTTGAATTATTTCTAGTAGCTTTTTAGCAGAGTCTTTGGGGTTCTCTAAGTATACCATCATGTCATCTGCAAAAACTGATAGTTTAATTTCCTCATTTCCTACTCTAATTCCTTGAATCTCTTTCTCGGCTCTTATTGCCAAGGCTAGCGTTTCTAGTACTATATTGAATAGTAATGGTGATAGTGGGCAAACTTGTTTTACTCCTGATCTTACTGGGAAAGGTTGCAGTTTATTTCTATTGCATATTATGCTTACTGAAGGTCCTAAATATATGCTCCTGATTATTCTAAGGAATAGTCCATTTATTCCTATACTCTCAAGAGTTTTTAGTAGGAATGGATGTTGGATTTTGTCAAATGCTTTTTCTGCATCTATTGAGATGATCATATGGTTTTTATTAATTTGATTATTAATATGGTCAATTATATTAATAGTTTTCCTAATATTAAACCAGCCCTGCATTCCTGGAATAAATCCTACTTGATCATAGTGTATTATCTTGGAGATGATTTTCTGAAGTCTTTTTGCTAATATCTTATTTAAGATTTTAGCATCAATATTCATTAAGGAGATTGGTCTATAATTTTCTTTCTCAGTTTTCGATCGACCTGGTTTAGGTATCAGTACCATGTCTGTGTCATAAAAGGAGTTTGGTAGGACTCCTTCATCCCCTATTTTTTCAAATAATTTATATAACATTGGGGCTAATTGTTCTTTAAATGTTTGGTAGAATTCACATGTGAATCCATCTGGCCCTGGGGATTTTTTCCTGGGGAGTTCATTAATAGCTTGTTCTATTTCTTTTTCAGAAATGGGACTATTTAAGCAATTTATCTCCTCCTCTGTTAATCTAGGGAGCCTATATTTTTGGAGGAAGTCATCCATTTCACTTAAGTTATCAAATTGATTGGCATAAAGTTGGGCAAAGTAACTCCTTATTATTTCTCTAATTTCCTCTTCATTGGTGGAAAGATCCCCCTTTTCATTTGTAAGATTATCAATTTGATTTTCCTCTTTCTTTTTTTTGATCAAATTTACCAAAGGTTTATCTATTTTATTGGCTTTTTCATAAAACCAACTCTTGGTTTTATTTATTAATTCAATAGTTTTTTACTTTCAATTTTATTGATTTCTCCTTTTAATTTTTGTATTTCAAGTTTAATTTTTGGTTGGGGGTTTATAATTTGGTCTTTTTCTAGCCTTTTAAGTTGAAAGCCCAATTCGTTAATCTTCTCTTTCTCAATTTTCTTCAAATAAGCCTCTAAAGATATAAAATTTCCCCTTATTACTGCTTTAGCTGCATCCCAAAGATTTTGATATGATGTCTCCTCATTGTCATTATCTTGGGTGAAATTGTTAATTGTTTCTATAATTTGCTCTTTCACCCAGTCATTCTTTAAGATGAGATTATTCAGTTTCCAATTACTTTTTGGTCTATTTACCCCTAACTTTTTACTGAATGTAGCTTTTATTGCATTGTGATCTGAGAAAAAGGCATTTATTATTTCTGCCTTCCTACATTTAATTTTGAGATCTTTATGTCCTAATATATAGTCAATTTTTGTATAGGATCCATGAACTGCTGAGAAGAAAGTATATTCCTTTCTATTGCCATTCAGTTTTCTCCAAAGGTCTATCATACCTAGTTTTTCTAATATTCTATTTACTTTTTAAATTTCTTTCTTGTTTGTTTTGTGGTTTGATTTGTCTAAATCTGAGAGTGCAAGGTTGAGATCTCCCACTATTATAGTTTTACTGTCTATTTCTTCTTGCAGTTTTCTTAACTTTTCCTTTAGAAAGTTAGATGCTATACCACTTGGTGCATATATGTTTAGTATTGATATGGCTTCATTATTTATGCTACCTTTCAGCAGGATATAGTTTCCTTCCTTATCTTTTTTCACGAGATGTACTTTCAGCTTTTGCTTGATCTGAGATAAGGATAGCTACCCCTGCTTTTTTGGCTTTACCTGAAGCATAATAGGCTCTGTTCCAACCTTTTACCTTTATTCTGTATGTATCTCCCTGCTTTAAGTGTGTTTCCTGTAGGCAACATATTGTAGGGTTCTGCTTTTTGATCCAATCTGCTATCCGTCTCCGTTTGATGGGATCGTTCATCCCATTTACATCGACAGTTAAAATTACTAATTCTGTATTTCCTGCCATCGTATTATCCCCAGATTATGCTTTTTTCCCTTGACCCCCCTGATCCCCCTCCCCGATATTTAATTTACAGACCCCCCTTGTGACGCGCAACCCTCCCTCTTTTTTTTTTTTTATTAGGATCCCTCCCCCCTCCCTCCAAGTCCCTTCACTTATTCTCCTTTTCCTTTTCCCTTTTCCTCTCCCCCCTTTTAATGAGGTGAGAGAAAATTCTCTGAAAAACAAATATGTTAATTATTTACTCTTTGAGACTCTCCTGATGAGAGTAAGATTCACACAATGATTCTCCCCCTCACTAAGTTCCCTCAGATATGGTGTATTTTCTATGCCTCTTCCTGGGATGTAGTTTCCCTCTTTTTATCACTCCTTCCCCTTTTTCTGAACTGACCTCCTTCCCTTTACGACACCCCCCTTTTTTTCTTTTATATCAGTAAAATCAAATTATCCTTGAGTATTTTTTATATACCCACAACAGAGTTACAGTTATTAAGGGTTCTGTGTACCTTTTTCTGTTTCTCTTCAGTCTTGTGGATGTAGATCAAATTTTTTGTTTAAGTCTGGATTTTTTCTTAGAAACATATAGAATTCCTCTGTTTCATTGAATGACCATCTTCTTCCATGGAAAAAGATGATAAACTTAGCTGGGTAGTTCATTCTTTGTTACAGTCCTTGATCTTTTGCCTTACGGAATATCAGGTTCCAGGCCCTTCTATCTTTTAATGTGGAGGCAGCCAGATCTTGGGTGACCCTTATTGTGGCACCTTGGTATTTAAATTGTTTTTTTCTAGCTGCTTGCAGGATTTTCTCCTTTGTGTGGTAATTCTGCAGCTTAGCCACAATATTCCGTGGTGTTCTTTTTTTAGGGTCTATTTCAGAAGGAGTTCGATGAATTCTTTCCACATCTACTTTCCCTTCTGTTTCTATTATCTCTGGACAGTTCTCTTTGATAATTTCCTGTAAAATAGAATCTAGGCTCTTTTTTTGGTCATAGTTTCCTGGAAGTCCAATAATCCGCAGATTATCTCTCCTAGATCTATTTTCCAGGTCTATAGATTTTCCCAGTAAGTATTTGACGTTCTCCAGCTTCTCATTTTTTTTGTTTTGTTTGACTGATTCTTGGGTTCTCTGTGAATCATTCATTTCTATTTGTTCCATCCTGACTTTTAAGGAGTTATTTTCTTCTTTCACAGTTTTTAGTTCTTTTTGTAAATGCCCAATTTCGTTTTTAAATGAATTATTTTGCTCTATTGAATTTTTTTCCATTTCCCTAATTTTTTTTTTGAGAATTATTTTCTTTTTCCAATTCAGAAATTCTATTTTCTTGAGACTTTTTTATCTTTTCCAATTCAGAAATCCTACTTTCCTGTGTTTTTTTAACCTTTTCTAATTCATAAATTTTGTTTCCCTGCATCTCCTGTGAATTCTTTATTTTTTCCAACTCCAATTTCAGGACGTTGTTATTCTCTATCATAGCTTCCCTTTCCTTTCCCCATTTTTCTTCAATCTCCCTCAATTTTTTAAGAGTTTCTTCTAGGAGAGAGTTCTGTGATGGGGGGCAGGGATCGTTCCCCTTTGGGTTGTTATCTGCTGACTCTCTGCTGTTAACTTCCTCGGGGTTAGATACCCGCTCTTTCTCTGTATAGAAGGAATCTATGGTTTTTCTAGCTTTTTTGCTCATATTTAAAAAAATCTTTTGGGGTCTGTCCCTGGGGTAGGAAATTATTTACTTCTTTACCAGTTTCCTCCCAGACCAGATGGATGTAGCGGCTCCTGTGCCTGAGCTAAGATAGAGCTCTGGGAGAGAGTTCCCCACCCCCTCCCTGGAAGTGCCTCAGAGGTGATTAGCAATACTGTGCTTCGAGGGTGTAGAATAGTAAAGACAGCACAGAGCCCAGCCTATGTGTCCGGGTGGGGAGTGGATATCTGCAGCAGGTGACGTGAAAAGCCCCTGTGCTCAAACTGGAAGTGTCTGCCAGAAACCGCGGTCCCTAGTTCAAAGGTGCCGCTTCTCTGGGACTTCCTGGATCTGAGTTCCACTCCCTCCAGCTAAACTAGGCAGTGTGTGTTGCCTTGGGCCGTATCCACCCACCTGTCAATCTCTTAACTATTCTCAGGAGGTAGCTGAGGCCACACCCCCTGGTGCCGAGATCTGCTGAGTCACCTCCAGGATCAGGGGAAAATCTAATCTGAGTTTTAAAATATTTTGGCTTTCTCTTCTGAACTGCTAAATAATTAGCAGAGAAGAGCTAACAGCCTGTGCCAGATTCCTTTACCTCAGTGGCTTCTCTGATCCCAGAGCCCTTCCCAGCGCAATGGGCGCAGTGTGCCACTATCCCACCGTCTGTGCTGGTCTCTCTTATTCCTCCCCTGAGAACTGACCTTTCCTGTTGAAACTCCAGATTCTCTTCAGCTGGTAAGTCGTGCTTCCAGTCCTTATGGTATCTATCAGTCCTGAGCTAATTCTGAGACCTAATTTATCTAATTGGTTGTGAGGGAGTGAGGACATTCACAGAGACGTGTGTTTCTTCTCCGCCATCTTGGCTCCGCCCCCCTGTTGGTCATTTCTTACAGAACAATAATATTCCATAACATTAATATACCATAATTTACCCACCCATTCTCCAATTGATGGACATCCATTCATCTTCCAGCTTCTAGACACTATGAAAAGGGCTGCCACAAACATTTTGGCACATACAGGTCCCTTTCCCTTCTTTAGTATTTCCTTGGGATATAAGCCCAGTAGTAGCATGGCTGGGTCAAAGGGTATGCACATTTTGATCACTTTTTGGGCATAATTACAGATTGCTCTCCAGAATGGTTGGATTCTTTCACAACTCCACCAACAATGCATCAGTGTCCCAGTTTTCCCACAGCCCCTCCAACATTCATCGTTATTTGTTCCTGTCATCTTAGCCAATCTGACAGGTGTGTAATGATATCTCAGAGTTGTCTTAATTTGCATTTCTCTGATCAATAGTGATTTGGAACACTCTTTCATATGAGTGGAAATAGTTTTAATTTCATCATCTGAAAATTGTCTGTTCATATCCCTTGACCATTTATCAATTGGAGTATGGCTTGATTTCTTATCAATTAAAGTCAATTCTCTGTATATTTTGGAGATGAGGCCTTTATCAGAACCTTTAACTATAAAAATGTTTTCCCAATTTGTTACTTCCATTCTAATCTTGTTTGCATTAATTTTGTTTGTGCAGAAACTTTTTAATTTGGTGTAATCAAAATTTTCTATTTTGTGATCAATAATGGTCTCTAGTTCTCCCTTGTACACAAACTCCTTCCTCCTCCACAAGTCTGAGAGGTAAACCACCCCATGTTCCTCCAATTTATTTATGATTTCGTTCTTTATGCCTAAATTTTTGGACCCATTTTGATCTAATCTTAGTATGTGGTGTTAAATGTCGGTCCATGCCTAGTTTGTGCCATACTAATTTCCAGTTTTCCCTGCAGTTTTTGTCAAATAATGAATTCTTATCCCAAAAGTTGGGATTTTTGGGTTTGTCAAACACTAGATTGCTATTTTTATTCACTATCTTGCCCTGTGAACCTAACCTATGCCACTGATCAACTAGTCTATTTCTTAACCAATACCAAATGATTTTGGTGACTGTTGCCTTATAATACAGTTCTAGATCAGGTACAGCTAGACCACCTTCACTTAATTTTTTTTCCATTACTTCCCTTGAAATTCTCGACCTTTTGTTGTTCCATATGAATTCTGTTGTTATTTTTTCTAGGTTATTAAAATAGTTTCTTGGAAGTCTGATTAGTATAGCACTAAATAAATAGATTAGTTTAGGGAGTATTGCCATCTTAATTATATTCGCTCTGTCTATCCAAGAGCATTGAATGTCTTTCCAATTATTTAAATCTGACTTTATTTTTGTGGCAAGTGTTTTATAATTTTGCTCAAATAATTCCTGACTCTCCTTTGGTAGATATATTCCCAAATATTTTATACTATGGACCATTATTTTGAATGGAATTTCTCTTTGTATCTCTTGCTGTTGGATTGTGTTGGTAATGTATAAAAATGCTGAGGATTTATGTGGATTTATTTTGTATCCTGCAACTTTGCTAAATTTCTGAATTATTCCTAATAGCTTTTTAGCAGAGTCTTTGGGGTTCTCTAAGTATACCATCACGTCATCTGTGAAAAGTGATAATTTGATTTCCTCATTTCCTACTCTAATTCCTTGAATCTCTTTCTCGGCTCTTATTGCCGAGGCTAGAGTTTCTAGGACTATATTGAAAAGTAATGGTGATAGTGGGCAACCTTGTTTCACTCCTGTTCTTATAGGGAAAGGTTCTAGTTTATTGCCATTACATATGATGTTTACTGATGGTTTTAAATATATGCTCCTTATTATTTTAAGGAATCGTCCATTTATTCCTATACTCTCAAGCGTTTTCAGTAGGAATGGATGTTGGATTTTATCAAATGCTTTTTCTGCATCTATTTAGATGATCATATGGTTTTTATTAATTTCATTATTAATATGGTCAATTATACTAATAGTTTTCCTAATATTAAACCAGCCCTGCATTCCTGGTATAAATCCAACTTGGTCATAGTGTATTATCCTGGGGATGATTTTCTAAAGTCTATTTGCTAATATCTTATTTAAGATTTTAGCATCAATATTCATTAAGAAAATTGGTGTATAGTTTTCTTTTTCAGTTTTTGATCTACCTGGTTTAGGTATCAGTACCATGTCTGTGTCATAAAAGGTGTTTGGCAGGTCTGAGCCGTGTGAGCTGCCTGTCTTGCTCTGCCTTGCCTGCCCTCAGTCTTCCCCCAGTCTGATTGACCCTCCCCTGAGCAAACACAGACCTTTTCTGGCGACTTTCAAGGATGTCTTCTCTTGGTGATTATTTGTGGATTTCTTTCTGGATCAAGCATTAAGTCCAAGGCTTGTCATGAACTAAGTTGTGAGAGAAAACGAGGAGCTCAAGCAGCTGTCTGCCTCCACACCGCCATCTTGGCCGGAAGTCCCTCTATTAAATCTAACCAGTTCCAGGAAAAGATTTGGGACTTTGAAAGATACAATAAAGAATCTGGACTTTAACTCCTGGCTGTATTTTGTGATTATTGGAACTAAACTGAAACTAAGGCTGCCTCCAGAAGCTCCCCAAGAAACCTACTCTCCAAGAGAATGATTACAATATAGAGAAAGAGAACATTACAGGAGAGTCCTTATTATTCCCACAATTCAACATTCCACTTTACATTTCTATTTTTTTTTTTTTTTTGTAAAGGGAAGACTCTATGAACTGCAGTTTATTCCTTACCTCTACCCTCATAATCCTTTGCTTCCTTCAGGGCTCAACTCAAGACAGTCCCTTAACTTATGTTGTACTTATATTTTGCACTTATTTGTTATATTTATCATTTCTGCTGTGACAGTTTGCTAAGTCTTTTTAATGTTGCCTTGGTGTTTTTGGTATCCACCTGTCAGCAAATTCTCATATATACATATAAGAATATATAGCATGCTCAGTGACTATATACCAGTAAAATCCCATTGATAAGCCAAAGAGATATCTATTCAAAGCATGTGAAAACTTTCCTCAGCAAAATAGTCAGATGAGAACAATTTGTTCCAATGGCCATCCAAGGCAGTTGAAGGAGGCATAATGGAGTGCTTAGAGATTACTGGGACATCAAAGATACCAGAGGCATTATAGTCCATTGATAGTCATCTCGATTTTGTCCTTCCACTGGATGTTTCAAGGACTCTGGAAGAAAGGGAGACTAAAGATATTGTTCAATTCTGCCTCACTTAAATTGGATTCACGTCAACATCATATTACCCTATGAGGCCATTATCCTCTTTGAAAATGAAGGTAAAGAAACGACTTGTCAGGGGCAGCTAGGTGGCATAGTGGTTAGAGCACCAGCCTTGAATACAGGAGGACCTGAGTTCAAATCTGGTCTCAGACACTTAACACTTCCTAGCTGTGTGACTCTGGGCAAGTCACTTAACCCCAGCCTCAGAAAAAAAAAAAAAAAAAAAAAAAAAAAAAACTTCTCAGACTAAATTTTATATACTCTTGATAGAACATATATATCTTGAAATGTTCTAGATTTTTGTTGTTGTTGTTGTTTGGTTTTATTTGCTTGTTTGTTTGTTTTGGGGGGGTGATTGTGTATTTTTCTTTTGGTCTTTGTAATTCCAATCCTAAATAGACAGCCTAAAACATGAACATTTTATAAATTCTTCTTGTTTAACTTTTGTCACTGACTTCATAATTGTGATAGAAACAATTTGTTTTTTCTTATATCTCAAATTTAAACATGATATTCTTTCATTTCACAATATGGAAAAATGTTAATTTCATATATATGACTACAGGAGGGAAGGGAAAAGGAAGTGAAGTCTTCTGTTGTTGTTTGTTGTTTTTTTGTTTTTTCCCCCAATTTACTTACTCTCTTTCCTCTTTCTAATGGATGACATTGAAACAGACTTTAAGGAAAAGATCTGAGTGGAATGGCTATTGGGACAAACCTATTTACTAAAAACTTGTACTCAGAATAAAAAGATAATATAAGATCAAGTCAACTGCTTTTCTATTAAAAATATTATCATCATTTAATTGTTGAATATGGAAATTCAAGGTAATTTTCAATTCAAAGTCCTTAGAAACACTCATATTCAAAGCATATGAAATTTCTTTAATTTTAAAACAGTAGTGTTCATTCTTAAGAACATTCAACAAAAGAGTCTCAAAATTACATTTTGTGTCATCACTAATAACTTAAGAAAAAGAACAATAACTCACCATTCTTTTCTAAAATAAGTCTTCAGATCAGATCCCTCCTTTTTTTCCTTCTTCAACCCTAGACAATTAGATGACATGGGGAAGTTGAATATGAAAAACAAAATCTGTACATGACACATGGGTAAGCTGGTGATGAATGGAAACAATCTGAATAACATAAACTGAGTGAAGATCTCTCATGGGAATGGGGCCTTGAATTTGACTTGAAACTTTGCAATAACAAATTGACTATAGCTAAAAAGCTGTAGGTGTTTGATTGTCTTGGATGAGCATTCCCCTCCTGTTTCTGATCCAGTTCTTATTTAGCATTTAAATATTTCTTTTAAAGGCAGTGATGATTTTGTGAATTCTGGTAGGGGAATTCTTTCATCTAAATATATCTACTTGTATAGCAGTTCTCTAGGGAAATTTAAATTAAGAATTTATTATTTACTAGTATTCTTTTGGTTCTAGGATAGACTTCCATGTTTAGAGTGTAAGCCTGTACTATTCTCAGGCAATGGGACAAAAAATCTGGGGAGGTGAGGGCTTCTTATCTATAAATCTTATGTTTTGCACTTTGTGCTTTGTATTTCTCTACTGACACCTTGTCTGTTAGTAGTTGCTCTTTCTTGCAAGATCTTAATAAATACCTCTTTGATTTTTTTTTTTTTTTAATAATCTTGAGAGTTTTTATTTGGGTAAGGGTCACTGTCCCAACCAGTTTGAAGGCTCACCCAGGATATTTCCTGTTTGGGCGGGGTCTCTCCCATACTGAATCCCTGGGTATTTACCCTTCAGAGAGTTCTCTGGTGGTCCTTGTACTTAACTTGGGAACTAATCTTCTAATTGTGTAAACTTCAGAAGAGAGGCATTTACATAAAGCAAAAACAGAAATGATCTAGCAAAGATAGAAGATTGATTTGACTCAGGATAGAAGCCAGCTAAGAAATGTTTGAAATCCGTTGGGTACATGCACAACCCAAGTAGGGAAAGCAGCTGGTAAGGTGAAGAGAAACTCTAAGTGCTTGGATCTGTCCTTTGACAAGAACTAGGGAGCTGCCTAAGTGACCAGGATTGGGATTGGGAGAATTTAAGTGATCAAAGATCATAAAAGGCTCCTCTTTCCCTCTGATATTGGGAAATTCTAAGTGGTTCAAATCCTTAAGGATTCTTACATTTTCCTTTGGTAAGATTAGGTGAGTTCTTCATTTGAGAGGAGAAGATACTGTGAACCTTGAGAAAAGTTCTAAAGGTAGCTGGCTCTAAAAACCTCTCTAGTGGGCTAGAAAGAGATCTGTTTAGAAAGAATTGGGATGAAGTACCAAAATATGTAAGAATTGGATACTGCTATTTTGTTTTGGCAGGTAGCCCTTTCACTTGGAGGAGCCCTGAGGGCTGTATATAAATTCAAAGGAAGCTTCAATACCTAGCCAGCTGACTCTTAAGATTCAGGTTCCAGAACTATTCTGTTCAATTTCAGCCCAAGGTGAAGTGGAGAACAGGAGTTTGATTGATTTAAAAAAGCAATTTGTATTTGTGTGTGTGATCCTGTGTTTTGTCTTCAGTGTTTCTCTCGGTCAGCCAAATTACAAAGGAAAAGATCTGGATATTTGGGATTTAAAAATATTTGTTTTGTACATAATTGCAGTAATGTAAATAGCTTTCAGCTAGAGAAAGGTAGAACTAGTTCTGAGACGGGGAAAGTTTTCAAATGCCCAACAAAAAGAGAAAAACAAAACTGACATATGTCTGTGGACCTAGAACTGGACAATTTGGGTGTGAACAAATAGTTAAAGTTACAGAACTGTTAAAACATTTTATAGATTCTGAGATTTTTTGAGATAAAAATTTTATGTTGCTTGAAACTATGAGCTAAATTGAATTATTCTATTGTATTTTGAGTAGGCCTAATTTACATGACAAAAAAACCTTCTGAGGGATTAAACCTGAGGGTTACAGAAAAACCTTAAAAGGGAAAAAACCCTGAGATTTTTCAAGCTTCTCTCCCTTAGAACAGCTTGTGGAAACTGTCTTAAGAAGGCTGGTGTCCCTGGCTGGCCTGGACTTTTTCTGGGGTTTGTGCTTTTATTTCAGCATCTTTGACATGACTTCCAGCATTTGTGGCATGGAGGGTGGGCTATAGACATACAGTTGGACACCTGGGTCCAAATTTCTCCAAACCTCTCTTGCAGGGTTCTAAAATCCTGTAGATGGACTTGAAAGAGCACTTTTCTACCACCTTAAATTTTGGGGCTGTGTATGTTTAAATTTGATTTCTGATTCTGAAATTATATTAGATAATTGCTATTAATTAGTGTGTGTTAAAATTGTGAACTTATTTATTCTAGTATAAGATTTTAGAAATATGTTTGCATTAATATTGAACTATTGCTACTAGAAATTTAAATCTGTATTTGATTTGATTTTAAGTTAACAAAATTTGGGTTTCTCTGTTAACTTACCTAAAGAAGTCACATAGTTCTGTCTTCTAAGTAAGTGAAA
The DNA here is from genome assembly GCF_048593235.1 of Sminthopsis crassicaudata. Classification (NCBI taxonomy): domain Eukaryota; kingdom Metazoa; phylum Chordata; class Mammalia; order Dasyuromorphia; family Dasyuridae; genus Sminthopsis; species Sminthopsis crassicaudata. Next base: position 306,239,774 of record NC_133619.1, on the reverse strand, counting down.
TATGTATTAACTACTATGTTGCTTGCTAAATTGTATATTGGGTAATTTGTAAAAATTGTCTGAGCTGTGCTTTAACATTTTGTCAGGCCAGTTGGATATATGATATGAATTTTGTAACATTTGATCCAAAGTTATTTAGATATTACTTATATTCTGAATCTTAAGATTTGTCTTGTTTTCTCCCTTTAAGAAAGAAGTAAAAGCAAGAAAATTTGGGTTATTGAGATATGTGTAAATCAGAACGAATTGCATCTAAAGAGTATATAATATGTCTAAAGATAAATAAGGTATTGAGGAATTGTCTCTCCAGAGGGAGAGAGCCTGTATCCAAAATATTCATGTTATGTTTCAATGAAATAACATCATGTGGGAAACTGAGATAGCTTTCCCCTGAGCTCTGCTGCTTTAAGAAAGATTAGTGGAATGACATTGGATCTTAACTATAGATTAGTAGCTACTATTGATTCAGATAAAGAAATATATTTTACTTCTCAGGTTTTATAAGAAATAATGGAGAGGGATTGCAAATTGATTGACAATTCCATATACCTGGGCTGCTCTCATCAGGGAAATTGGAAAGAATGAATCAGGTTCTTAAGAAGTGGATTACTGGGACAGAGTCATTAGCTGAGCTCTTCCTGGCATTCCTCAGATCAACACACAATTATGGCTCTGAACTAGTTTGGGAGTGACAGAACCCACAAATATATTTAGTAATAAATTAAAAACAGAAGGCATTTTGGAAGAACTGCAGAAAAGATGTTTCAGTTGGACAGGGAGAGGGAGGTCACTGTGAGAAGGTGCAATGCAGGGATCCAAGGTGGTGTGGCATACAATACAGCAGCATTGACTACTCTGTCCTGGTTGGAAATCAGTGGATCAGCAGATTAGTTGTGAGACATCCAACACAAATACAAAAGGTAAATATTGAGCCAATGAATGCCAGAATAATGAAGGACTTGGTCATATCCACTCATGACTAGAAAGAAGCAATACTAACCAGGGCAGTGTAAAGCCACTGTCACCTGTATAGGAAATTTGGGACAATATCCTCTGTGTCCTAAAAGCAGACTTCAACCTTTAAAAAAATCAGCAAAAAAGCAAAAAAAATATTTTGGGGAGAATGATAACAGACCTCAAACACTGAGGATCCTAAAGACAAATCTTCTCCATATGAAGCCAAAAAAGTAATATGAGTTGGTCTCCATTTCACAAAACTTTCTTGGAAGAATTTTAAAAGAATTTTAAAAGAGAGTTTAGAAGAAAATTGGGGAAAGGAAATGAGAACTTTTCAAGAGAGTTTGAAAAAGGAAACAGAAATTATCTAAAGAAACTCCTTACAAAATAGATTTGACAAAATGGAGAAAAGCATATAATTTCTTGCAAAATAGATTTGAAAAACAAAACAATTCATTTAAAAAACAGAATTAATGAAATGGAAAAATGCAAGGAACAAAATATTTCAATTAAAAGTTTAAGTGGTCAAATGCAAGAGGAGATAAAAAAAGCTAACTGAAGAAAATAATTCACTAAAAATTAGAATGGAACAAATGGAAGTGAGACTCAATGAGACTTCAACAATAAGTCAAACAAAACCCCCCAAAATGAAAAAAAAATTGAAAAAATACCTTATTGAACAAACAATTTACCTTGAAAATAGATCTAGGAGATACAATCCAAGAATTATTCAGTCAGATTCATAATGGAGGAAAAGAGATCTACATGTTCAAAAATGTTTTTGGTAGCCCTTTTCATAGTGGCAAGAAAGTGGAAAGTGAGTTGGAGAATAAGGAAGAATAAATTATGGTATATGAATGTCATGGAATATTATTGTTCTACAAGAAACAATCACAAAGAACATTTCAGAGATACTTTGAGAGACTTACATGAACTGATGCTAAGTGAGGTAAGCAGAACCAGTTGATCACTGTACTTGCCAACAGCAAGATTATACAATGATCAATTCTGATGTACGTGACTTTTTTCAACAACAAGATGATTTAGGCCAAGTCCAATAGTCTTGTTATGAAGAGAGCCATCTATACCCAGAGAGAGAGCTCTGGGAACTGGATATGAATCACAACATAGTATTTTCACACTTTTTGTTCTCATTTGTTTTCATTTTGTTTTTGCTCTCATTTTATTTTCCTTTTTGACCTGATTTTTCTTGTGTACAATAATAATTGTAGAAATATGGATAGAAGAATTGCACATGTTTAACAAATATCGGATTACTTGCCTCTAGGGGAAGGGATGGATGGAAAGGAGGAGAAAAAATTGCAACACAAGGTTTTAGAATGGTGAATGTTGAAAATTATCCATGTATATGTTTCAAAAGTTAAAAAAAAAGGAAGTACTAAATTGATGTTAGAGACCAAATTACCTTGGACTAAGTTTTTCCCTGTTGCTCTGTTAAAGAATTACAACTGTAGGGCAGCTAGATAGCTCAATGGATAGAGCACCAGCCCTAAAGTCAGGAGGACTTGAGTTCAAATCTAGTCCCAGACATTTAAGACTTCTTAACTGTGTGAAACTGGGTGAATCACTTAAGCCCAATTGCCTCAGCAAGGGGAAAAAAAAAAAAAAAAAAAAAAAAAGAATTTGAACCATCCCCAGATGTGATCTGGGATTTTCCCCACATGAGATTGGTTTTCTTTATTTAGGAAGAAAAAGATATATATTTTAAGGCATTATATGCTGGCAGTATCCTTATTCCTTTTCATGTTTGCAGTTCTAGGAGAGTAGGTTCTTACTAAGTCCTCAGAGAAGCAGAGTGGAAAAACTTTACCAGATATTCCAGATGAGTGAGACAGCAATCTGGAAACTGAGAACATGAGGATTAAAGGATTTGTGGATTAACCTCAAGAATGGATTGTTAAGGACAATTTATAACCTCTAAAATTGATTTTGCAATTAGGAATATTTTGGTGAGATGGAACAATAACTGTGTTTAGAGTAATTTTTAATATTAGTGTTGAACCTTTTATATTACCAGAAAAGTTTATAGAGACTCCTCAATTGGAGGAAGTTAAAGTAACATGTTTTAGGATGAAAAAAAAAATTGTTAATTCTGATACAGTTCTTTAGGACAGTATTTTCTATATTCTATGTGAGATTTAATTCGTGGTATTGAGTCATTTTACTTTTCCCGATGGTTAGGGAGATTCTGGGAACAAAGGTCTATGTCTTTGTCCCTTTGAACGTAGTTAATACATCAACTTTTTTTGATATGCATTGCTTATTGAACATCTTAAAGTAAAATGATTTGTGTAATGTTGAATTTGAAACCCATCTACTTAGATATGAAGATTAGCTTTGAACTTTCTAGGATGAATCTCTTATTGCTGTTAAAATAAGATTATAGTAAATATTTATTTGGAATATATGATCCCTGAGAGCTAAATTTATCTAATGCTTTGATTAATGATACTTGCTATTTGATATAAAATATCTTGGAACTGTATCAGATATTATTTAAAGTTGGTGAATTCAGGTATAATTATCTGATGGATCATCAAGCCAATAATCCACCATCTGAGAGGTAAATGTCACAAACTAATCAGTAGAATGTAGTCCTGAATTGTTATAGGTGTAGATTAATATCTGGGTAAGAGTTGGGAATACAACCTTGGCCTTCATTCAAGGTGGGATCCTTCCCAACTCAGTTTCCTAGTGGTGTTTCTTTGAATAAGAATACATCTGATTATGCCATATCTGGCTATAAAGTGGAATTTTATTGCATACAGTTGACTGAGGATGCTTCATCCTGTCATGTGTTTGCTCTCAGGCAGAGGCATGAAGCCCTAGTTATTGATTATAATGCTGCTTTTTCATTTTATAGTAAATTTCTCTAATCAAGGCAAGTAATCAATAGATTCTATGAACACAATTCAAGTATGTAAGATCTTACAGTTTCCTATCTGAGAATATGTGGTCATTATATCCTAAATAAGTAGGTAAGTTAATATTTCTCCTGGTCATCTGTTGCTAGATGTATGTCTATATCAAATAAGGTCCTTTTTTATTGAAGTTTTTTTTTTATTTTCAAAATAGATGATTTTCAACATCCATCTCGCAAAACCTTGTGTTCCAAATTTTTCCTTTCATTTCCCTCGGCCCTTCCCCTGGACACCAAATAATACATTATTATGGTATTTTAATATTTATGTACTTCTTATATTTTTTTTATTTTTAAAACACATGTATATGAACTTTTCAACATTCACCCTTGAAAAAATCTTGTATTCAAATTATTTTTTTCTTTTTCCTTCCCCACATCCCATCTCTAGATGTTAAACATCTGTAATTCTTCTATACATATTTCCACAATTATCATTCTGCACAAGAAAAATCAAATCAAAGGGGAAAAAATGAAAAAGAAAAATATGCAAGCAAACAACAACAAAAAAAGATAACACTATGTCTTGATCCAAACTCCATTCCCAAGTCCTCTCTCTGTGTACAGATGGCTCTTTTTATAATAAGACCATTGGAACTGGCCTGAATCACCTCACTGTTGGAAAGAGCCATGTCTATCATATAATATTGCTGTTGAAATATACTGCATTCTCCTGGTTCTAATCAATTCACTTAATATAAGTTCATGTAAATATCTCCAGGTCTCTCTGAAATCATCCTGGTAATTGTTTCTTACAAAACAATAATAATCTATAGCATTTATATGCCATAATTTATTCATTTATTCTCCAATTGATGGGCATCCACTCAGTTTCTAGTTTCTAGCCACTACAAAAAGGGTTGGCACAAACATTTTTTGCACATGTGGGGATGTCCCTTTCCATCCTTTAAGATCTTTTTTTTGGATATAAGATCAATAGAGACACTATTGGATCAAAATGTATGCCCTTTTGCACATAGTTCCAAACTGCTATCCAGAAATATTGTATCCATTCACAGTTCCACCAACAATAAATTATTGTCCCGGTCTTTCCACATCCCCTAAAACATTCATCATTATCTTTTCCTGTTATCTTAGACAATCTGAGAGGTCTGTAGTGATGTCTCAGACTTCTCTTAATTTGAATGAAATAAAGGTCTTTTTTGGACCTTATATAAATGTAAAAAACAATTGAGACCTGCTATTTCATTGATTATTGAAACTGAAGCTGAAATATTTTTATAAGGTTTAGAGAAGAGTATTTTAGTGTACTCAAGTTTTCTTGTAGGGATGCAAATTGTATGGTATTGTATAGTGTGTATAGTTTTTCCTTTTGAATAATTTATATTGAAAAGCTACTAGTCAATCTATATTGGCCTTTCCAAATTCATCCTACCACAGCCAAAAGAGGAAAGAGAGATGACATGTTAGATGGAGAAGGGAAGAAAAAGAGCAAGAGTGAGGGAGAAAGAGAGAGAGAGAGAGAGAGAGAGAGAGAGAGAGAGAGAGAGAGAGAGAGAGAGAGAGAGAGAAGAGAGAAAGAGAGAGAGAGAGAGAGAGAAAGAGAGAGAGAGAGAAACAGAGAGAGAAAGAAACAGAGAGAAACAGAGAGAAACAGAGAGAGAGAATGAGAGAGAGACAGAGAGAGATAGAGAGAGAGAGAGAGAGAGAGAGAGAGAGAGAGAGAGAGAGAGAGAGAAAGAGAGAGAGTGAGAGAGAGAGAGAGAGAGATTTTGGAGGGCACAGAGAAGAGTAATATGTTTTTGCTGGCTCCAAGAGATGTGGTTCCAAGATCCAAAACTGGAAGAATAGAATAGTGACCAGAACTGGTAAATATGAAATAGGGTAGGAGAGCATAGAGAGGGGTTTTAATCATTAAGAGGGAAAGGACAAGTTCTTTAGTGGAACTTGTCTTTTGTCAGGAGAAAGGAAACACTCCTTGAGATTGGAGCATGCCCTTAGCAGACAGGCTAAATCCTGAGAGGGATTTAGTACTCTAAAAGAGTTAGCTATAAGGAGGAGAAGTGGAATTCAGAAAGCATTGTGGGGTTAAAAGATATACCTCATGGCATGGGGGAAGGGAAATGACATCGCAAGGCAAAATACTATCTATGGTGAACTGACCCAAAGGAAGATAGCAGCCATGGCATAGCCCACAACTAGATTTTATAGGGAAAATTTAACCTCAGAGATGTGACTGGGATTTGCATAGAGGAAAAATTGAACAACCTGGAAAAGGAGGTTTAGTTAGACGTGGACATTTAGGGAGTGAGACCAAGGAACCAAACTCAAAGCAAGTTTTTTGGTTCCTGATGAGGATAGACATCAGTAGAGAAAAAGGACAAACCAGATCCAGAAGGACTGGAGACTGAAACAAGATTGTTGAGGAAATGTGTCAAGAATCATGAAAGATGTCTTCAAAGATTAATAAATAAAAAGGAGGGACTTCATGGGATAAACTGAGTGAATGGAAATTCTCATGGGAATGGGGCCTTGAATTATGATCTGACACTTTACAATAACAAATTGAGCTACAGCTAAAAAATTGCAGGTGTTCAATTGTCTTGGATGAATATTTGCCCTCCTATTTCCCCTCACCTCTAAATTTGCACTTAAGTACTTCATTTAAAGGCAATAATGACTGAGAATTAAGGTATCAGAATTCTCTCATCCAAAAATAACTGCTTCTATAGCAGATATTTCTAGATAGAAATCTAGAAAATTGTAAATTAAGAGTTGTTATTTACTAATATTATTTTGTTTCTGGGATAGATTTCCATTTTTGGAACATAATCCTAGATTCCCCTAAACAATGGGAGAAAACATTGTTGGAGAGGAGAGCTTCTGCTCTATAAATCTTGTGTTTTGCAGTTTGTGCTTTGCCCTCCTTTGCTGTTATGTTATGTCTGTTAGAAGCTGCCCTTTCTCATGAGAGGTCCCTCTTTGCTTTTTTATTTATTTATTTTTTTCCTTGAGAGTGTCTGATTTTTAATTTATTTAAGGGTCACTGTACCACACAAATTCTTCCAGTGAAAGAGTTATTTTTCTACCTGTGCATCTCAAAATTTTCCAGACTTCACCAAATCCCTTGCCCTTTTACCTTCTACATCATATATCCTATTATCTAGACAGACACCTAGGAAATAGGCTTCAGGCCCATGCCTTTATTTTGGGTTCTGCTTAGCTATTATTTACCCTTAATTCAAATTCTCTTATAAGTGTTTTTGTTGTCCAGTCATTTTTCAGTTTTTTGATGCTCTGGAAGTTTTGTTATTGTTATTTTTTTCCTCGGTTTTTTAAGTGTTTTGTGACAAAGATACAAAAATGGTTTCATGCCTCTCTGATGGGTTTCAACCATCAAATATTAGGGAGAGGGTTTTTTGTTGTTGTTGTTGTTGTTGTTTTCCCCTAAAATGTATATTGGAGCCTCAGGCTGGGGTCCCTGTTTTTTTTTTTTTTTCAAAAGAATTGGTGGATTTAGATATTCTCTAAATTAAAAGAAAAGGATTTTGTTATTATGCAAAATCCATAATTTTTTTTTGTTTTGTTTTGTTTTGTTTTGTTTTTTTTAATCAAGGAAAGAGGGTTTTAGCTATTGCCAGTGGGAAAGATGAGTTCCCTAGGGGAACTAACAATTAACTGGGAGAAAGATGACTTTAAGGAAGAAGACACCATTTAGAAGTAATCCTAATGAACCCTCAACTCCATATAATCATAAAAAGATTTAAGGAGTTAGCATTTATGATGTTTAGCAAATGGACTAACCCTAAAAAAGGAGTACTGAGCTAGTGATGCATAGGTAGTTTTTTTTTTTTTTTTTTTAATAAGATTAATATAACAGGGGTGGGATGGGATATGGGGGGAAGAGGTTGGCATCAAATCTAGGCTTTTGAATTGGATACAGTAACTTGGAATTGATTGTTTTGAATTTGGCTAAGAATTCAGTCAGAAAGCTGCTAGTAGTAGGGCTGTAAAAAAGGTTCACTTAAAGAACAAAAGACCCAATTAAGATGAAAAGGTCAATATAATTAGTGTTTCCTTCTGCTAGCCTCTGAAAGCAGCTGTAAAATTCTGAATTTCTCTCAAAAGTGCCACTCCCTGCTGTTTTGCTTCTATCAAAGATCACTATTTTCTTCTGTCTTCAACTCCTTTATATTATCAGGTTTCATTATAATGAAAATGTCAGTATTAGTGCAATTAAATTTCTCTAGAAGTATGTTCTCTTGCTTGTCATTAGACAGAGATTGCACATTTAATAAAACACAAGTAATTGTTTAAATATTATTTACAAACTGTGTGATTCTTAGAGCTTCTTCCCACAAGGCCCATCCCCAATACACATAATCTTCTTCTCAAATCAGAAAGGGCAACAGAATATGACACTGGCAAATCCCCTGGTTATTTTTTTTCCTTTCTCAGCTAGAGATGGGACTAGAGAGCAGCTGCTCATGAAACAAGTTTCCTTCAACCCATCTTTTTGCAGAAGACCTAACCTGTCATGCCAAGGAACCTCTGTATTTCACCTTGACATAGGTTGCTGCCCTCTGCCCACTGAAATGATATTCTCTTTCAGTGTTACTCCTTTTTTATCTCTTTCTCACCTATTTCCCTTACAAGACCTTTTTCACCTCTCTGTCAGGATTCTCTGCTAGAAACTTTATGTCCCTCTGTCGGGACTTTGCTACTAAGGAATTCAGTCTTTCTAGCAAAGGCTGACTTCCCAATGCCAACAATAAACTTCTTTTTTTATAAGTCTAGCTTTTTGGGTTCATAGATTCCTTTATGAAGGACCTCTGTTCCAACCAAAGGGGTTCCCACAACTCCCTATACTTTGCCAAAACTCATCATTTGGGGACACAACCCAGAACCTCATCATTACTTGTCCTAAAGAAGGAGAAAATGTACTATTCATGCAATAACACTTTGTGCCTAGATGCCACTCATTATCCTCTTTTCTCTTTTCCCTTTATTTTTATAAGTAAAGGTTTTGGGATTCCAGATACTGTTTTGGTTTTACTTTTCTGTGGTCCTAATTCATTTTTTTTTTTAAATAGGAAGCTGGATTGAGAAATTTCAGAATGCTTAAATGCAAAAATTAAGTTACTTTCAAACATATTCTGAATAAAGTTAGTTGTGGAATTAATTTTCTGGAAATATATTGTCTTTTTTCCAAGAATAATTAATATTTTTCAGGTTCATATAATCTTATTTAATCTATACATTTTTGTTTGTTTGTTATTAAGTCAATACTTTAATGAAGAATACTTTACTATCTTGAGAATTTTCTGTACCCTACAAAGTTTGAGATTTACATTCATGAAACTGCTTTTTCAGTAAACAATATCTGGTTCATCTAATGCTTTGTAAGTAACTCAGGCATTCTCTTACAATAATGTTAGGTTCTTACTAAGTGCTAATGAGATAATGAGATATTAGGTTCTTACTAAGTGCTAAATTGGTACTTAACAATTTTTTAGTTCCGACCTCTACTGGGAGTTTAACTTGTGAACTCCTGGGAAGGAGCAAGTTCATTGGTTGAAGTAATTTTTCCCAGAAGCCCTTGCATAATCCCACGCCCATTCTCTGGGAGGATAAAAGAGGGCGGGACTCCAGAGATAGAAAGTCTTGTCTGGGCTAGGCTTAAGGCGGCTCTACTGAGGAAGAAGTTTCTCCTCTAGACCAGAGAGTGATCGGCAGTTTCTGGAGAAGACAGCATGTTACACAATAAGAAACATACTTATTTTCCAATTTTTTTCTGCTTCAAAAAAGTCCTACTATGGATATTTGCCAAATATTTGCTTCTCTGTGTTAATTAATATGAATAAGTAAGCAACTTGTTCCATATAATTCCAAAATGTTTTCCAGTTGTTGGATCAATTCATTTCTATTCTCAGTAATAGAATATTAATTCATGTATCTTACTAGACCATCTCTAAAATTGACCATTATAATTTTCTCTAATCTTTGCTGATAAAAGCATAAAATAAAATTCAAATTTTTTTGAGATATAGTATCAATATAGAAGCATTATTATGCTTTGGAATATTAATTTATATGGTGGATAATAATTTGTAAATTTTTTTTAGAGAGTTTAAATTAAAATTCTTTCATCACCTATCTATGGAAGAATGTCATGTCCTTATACATTTGTATTAATTTCCTATATATTTCATGTATTTCAGAGCTTTATCAAAGTTAACTGATGCAAATATATGTTTCCTTCTTGTCCTAAAAGCACTGGCTCTGTCCATACATTTTGTTTAATGAAAATTGTCTGTTTTTTCTTTTATCATAACTTCTGTCCTTTCTTTCATTAAAGATGATATAGCTTAAAACATGTCCCATAACTTTTACATGTGATGTGATTTCATTTTTAAAGGATCTTCAGAAAAATGTTATTTTGTATATTTGTTTATTTGTACAATCCATTTAATGTGCTTTCTAGGCAGTCTCACTGGGATAGAAGAATAGAATGCTGAAATTTAAATGAACTTTAGGGGTCATCTCATCCAATTCTTTCATTTTAGATAAAATAGAGAGTTAAAGGCATGCCTTTATGAAATTTTCTTAAGTAGTAGGTGATAAAGACTTTAACATAGGGCTTCTAATTATAACTCATATTTTAAGAAAGTAAAATCTCATTACAATGTATTCCTTTTCAAATACTTTTTTTAAAAGAAAAAAAGGACTTTCACTGTCTCATTAAATGAATTGTAAAAAAAAATACAATAAAAATTGTAACCATTTAGAAAACTATATATATATATATATATATATATATATATATATATATATATATATATATATATATATATATATGGAACAGAACAGAGCATAGAATTTAAGGGGATAAAAGTGATATTTGAGATCATCTAATCCAACTCTCTCATTTTACAATTTGAACAATAAAATAAACAACAACCAAAACAAAAACAAAAAATAAAAATAATAAATCTCAGAACTAATCATTAAAGACATTTTCTCAAGGTCAAACATCAATTTAAAGGCAAAGAAATAGATTTCTAACCACCAGAATGATAATTAATATAATTTTCTCACTTACTCAGAAATCTTATATTAAAGCCTTAATATATTCTGAGCATTGTGCAAAATGTGGAAGATACACTATTAGATAAAAACAAACAAACAAAAAACAGTTGCATCCTTTGAGGCACTCACATTTAAATGACAGAAACAATATGTAATTAACTAGGTACACACAAGTTATATATAGCGTACTTAAGGTGTCTCAGAGAGATACCTTGGGAGACTGGAAGGTCACCAGTAGGTTGTGAGATGTGAGCTAAGTCTTGAAAGAAGATAGGGTAATTAAGAGATGGAGATGAATATAATTCATATTTCCATACTCCTGATTTGATTGCAAAGGTATAAAGAGAATAGATGGAGAGTTATTGGCAAATAGTCAACTGTGCCTGTATAGAGTTTATTGAGGGAAGTAAAGTATAAAAAAAAAATGGATAGATAAAAAGATAAGAAGGTCCTTGGTTCATAAGACACATACTTTTATAATGAATACTTTTTGTATCTGATAGGAAATATCTAGGGTTTATTGCTGAGAGGCAATGAGATATGACATACCCAAGGCTCAAGACAGTATTAAAAAAAAATTAAGGTTATTGTAGTAGAGCAAAAAATTATGAGTGGCAGCTACATGGTGTGGTGTGAAAGCAATGAGATATGGTATAGATAGAAACAGTAAAAAAAAAAAAAAAAAAAAAAAAAAAAAAGATTTGAGAATATATTATAAATCTTGGGTAAGTAGGAATGAGGAATCAATAACATAAGTTTTGCATGCCAGTTGAAGAGAAAAATAATTAATTCACTAAGAGTAATAGGGAAGTTAAGAAAAGGAGACAATTTAGAAGGAAAGGTTTTGAGTTCTGTTTTTGTTTTATTGAGATGAGTATGAGGATTCTAGCTCAAAATGTCCAAAAGGTCATTGATGATATGGTTCTGGAGATCAGGGGAGAGATTATGGATAGATAAATTAGAACCACTTAAATGGAATAGTAGACTTAGTTAGCCTTACAGTTTAAAAATACCAGAGTTCAAAATTGATAAAAACACTTACTAGCTTACTAGTTGTGTGACAGAGCAAATCACTTCTGTCTAACTTAGTTTCCTAAATTGTAAAAGAAGATCAGCATAATGCCTGCCTTTTGGGAGTTGGTTTGAGGATCAAATTAGATAATGTTTAAGTGTTTAACATGGAATATTTGTTTCCTTCATTTCTCTATAAATCTTGAAATCATTTGCACAAAAAGATAATTTAACACATGGGAATTAATAAGATCACCAAATAGGAGAGCATGGAAAAAGAATAGACATAAAGACACTATGCCTCAGGTGAAAAGGAATATAATTTTAATTACTTTAATTTTTGATTTGATTAGAAAACTAAATTCCTTTCTTAAAAATAAAACATAAATACAAAATAGAAAAAGAAAAAATTGTGATATTCACATGAGAACATGTGGGGATTCAAAATATAAAATAATAAATTTCAATTTCAAGAAAGCCTATATAGTAAATACTGAACATTGTGTTCAGTGTTGGCCAATTTTTCTTTGCTTCCTTATAGGTTTTCTGCTGTGCACTTTTTACTTTAGCTTCCCCTCCTCTTCACCCTCCCCTTTACTAAGAAAACTACAATTAATTACAAATATTAGATAGATATGTATGTGTCTGTGTATGCATATACATATACACCTATTCACACACATATATGTATACACAAATATGCATGCACATACATTCATATAACTTATGTATGACTATACTAGGTTTCTTTATCTTCTCTCTGAAAATGAAAAAGATCATCCTTCATGAATTCTACTCTCTATATTTTTTTTAAATCCAACTCACTGTTTCCTATACCACAGTAATATTCCAACTTATACTCTCCAGTTATTTTAAATAGCTTAAAATAGTATTAATAAATGTGGCTGACATATAGTACAGTTTTACTATCTTTCTCTTTTAATAAAACCTGTTTTAGCTTTAACATTGTCTGAGATTAATATTTACTTTCCCTGCTTTCTTTTTTCTAATAAATTCTACTCCTGATTATTGTTAAGTTTTTGTGTCTCTTATTTCCTATATTCCTATTGGTTCCTCTGTCTCACTTCTACAAGCTACCTTACCTTGATATTTACTTAATCTACCATTTCTCTGTCCTCTAGGATCTTCCCCATATCCTCTGCTCCCTACTTTCTTCCCTCTTTATCTCATTCACAATCAATCTACACACCTTTTCCCATTTCCTATATATACTTCTATATTTTTCTGTATTCTGTTGCCTAACCCTCTTATTTCTTTATAATTTTAGAAAACATACACATCTAGATATACAGGTATTGTTCTCTTTTTAACCCATTCACCCAGAAAGTACCCCAAATGTTCATACTGGCTATTTATGTATCTGCCTGTGGCAGAGCATTCCAAGCTCTTATTAGTCTAATCGGCCACATACACACTAACTTGACTCTAACATAGTGATGCCACTTTGGTCCTCTTCAAGAATGAAGGACAACAACCAACTGTAAATAGAATAAGCATTGAGAAAAGTACAATATATTTGACCTATTAAATAATTTCTTATGCTTTGCTTTGATTTTTGTACCTCTAAAAGACTTTCTCCCTAATTAACATATCCAAATGTGTATCATTTTCACTGCAGGTAGGGAAGCAGAAGGAGAAAAAGAGCTAAACTGTTGAGTTCTGCCATCAAGTAGCAATTACTAACTTCAGAAGTGACTGAAAGACAATATTACAAATTTCCTAAGAATTTAAGAAGTGTATGGAAACCTCCCAACTTGGCTCAATAACTGACAGGACTTTGATCACTCTTTTTTAATTCACCTCCAATGCAAATCTATTATTTATTTTATTTATCTTCTGTAATATGGTTTTGACATATTTCCCAGATCAATTTGAGGTATCATAGTGCACTGGATAGAGAGCTGACCTCAGGAAAATCTGCATTTGATTACTCTCTCTGACTTTATCAGCTATATGATTATAAGCAAATCACATAACATTTTAGTACTCTCCAGGAAACTCTCTCAAACTAAAACTGCAGAACAACTGAAGAATTACATTGATAAAGTATTTATTTTTAATTTAGCCTTCTCTAGAGCATTAAAATCAAAAGATTGGTGGGGTAAAGGAGTAAGAAAAATTATGTGCAGAGAAATAATAGATAGAATGTATAATGTAATGATTTTCAGAGCAAATGTTGCCTTTAGGTATTTTAAGTTATTTAATCCTCACAAAAATTCAATGAAAGAGAAGTAAGGAACAGAAAAATGATGTGACATACTTACGAATCACATAGCTAATAACTGTCTGAGGCAAGATTCAATCTCAGATCTTCCTACCTTAGAGTTCCATACTTTATCTATTGTACCACCTACCTGCCTACAAGAAAGAAAAAGAGATAAACTATTAACAAGATCTCATTGTTTACTATGTTTTTCAGGCAATGTATTTTGTTCTCCAGCATCTCTGAAAATGTTTTAACAGATTCGTACATATTTAATGTGGCTACGAATTGATATTTAAATGGAATGATGTTCTCCTACAAGTGGGTATTCTCTTTAAGTAATCAGAATTAGATGGTTGTTTAATTTTTGTCCCTAGATTGGCCAACTGGCCAATTCACTTTTTTTTTTTCAGTTAGACATGTCTTTGATAACATTCTTCATACTAGTTCTCTTTCATAATTCATTTTCTGAAACAATTTATGGTTTGTTTATATTCAACTTTAACTCTTCATTTCCTTTTGAGTGATTCCAAATTTCAGCTGCTTGTAAATTAGTGTTCAATGACTCTGAATATATGATATGATATTAATTTTTAAAAATAGAATGCATGTAGGTCTAATTCTTGCTATTGAAAATACATGCTTATGAAGGGAAAGGGACCTGTATGTGCAAGAATGTTTGTGGCAGTTCTCTTTGTGGTGGCCAGAAACTGGAAACTAAGTGGATGCCCATCAATTGGAGATTGGCTGAATAAATTGTGGTAAATGAATATTATGGAATATTATTGTATTGTAAGAAATGACCAACAGGATAATTTCAGAAAGGCCTGGAGAGACTTGCATGAACTGATGCTGAGTGAAATGAGCAGGACCAGGAAATCATTGTATACTTCAACAACAATACTATATGATGATCAATCCTGATGGATATGACCATTTTCAATGATGAGATGAACCAAATCAGTTCCAATAGATCAGTAATGAACTGAACCAGCTACACCCAGCAAAAGAACTCTGGGAGATGATTATGAACCACTACATAGAATTCCCAATCCCTCTAATTTTGTCCACCTGCATTTTTATTTCCTTCACAGGCTAATTGTACACTATTTCAAAGTCTGATTCCTTTTGTACAGCAAAACAACTGTTTGGACATGTATACATATATTGTATTTAATTTATACTTTTAACATATTTAACATGTATTGGTCAACCTGCCATCTGGGGAGGGGGGGAAGGAGGGGAAAAATTAGAACAAAAGATTTGGCAATTGTCAATGTTGTAAATCAATTAAGAGGCAGGAAACATTGATTGGTCCACTTCATTGTATGTTCTATAGACACATGCAAAAGAATGAACTTTTCTCCTTAAGGACAGGGAATTTTCTTCTTTGTATTTATCAATTACATCATATAGAATGTGTTCTTTTATATTAATGGATAATTCTAAATTTCATATACTTGTATCTATTTTATGTATGTATCCAGAGAGATTACTCAACTTCCCCTATATAAATGCACACACACATATATAAACTCACACTTGTTTGTGCATTTATGTGTGTATTTATATAAATGCAAATCTATATATTATATGTACACAAATATAGATGAGAATGTATGTACCAATAAAGTCATGTAGCAATATGGACTACTATTATTTTAAAACAGATTTAGTTTTTGGAGTGTTTTCTTTTTTTTTTTTTTTTTTCCTGAGGCTGGAGTTAAGTAACTTGCCCAAGGTCACACATCTAGGAAGTGTTAAGTGCCTGAGCCCAGATTTGAACTCTGGTCTTCCTGAATTCAAGGCTGGTACTCTAGCCACTGTGCCACCTCGCTGCCCCCCAAATATTTTTTCCCCCTGAGGATGGGGTTAAGTGACTTGCCCAGGGTCACATAGCTAAGAAGTGTTAAGTGTCTGAGACCAGATTTAAACTCCGGTCCTCCTGAATTCAGGGCTGGTGCTCTATCCACTGTGCCACCGAGCTGCCCCTTGGAGTGTTTTCACAGTATTACTTTAGATCATTCTTAATCATTTTTGTGGTGGGTGGAGCTCAAACCTATGTATCCTTATTTCAGAATAATGTATTTAAATGCATTAAAATAAAATCCATTGGATTAAAAAAGAAATCAAATTTTATTGAAATATGCCACATTGGGAATACAACGTAAATATGAAGTACTGCAAATTTTTTTCACATTATTATAATATAATCTAAATGTCATGTGTAATTGTTGTATACTTAGAGTTTACCTATAAGAATGTAGAAATTGTTTCTTTGATTTTCATGAAGATTGGAACAATATATTGAAAAAATTTATTTAAAACAAAAAGAAGTCATCCAAGTATCAAAAGACAGTAATTTTATTCTATCACTTGCTATTCTTACAATATTGAGAAGTCAATTAAACTCTTAGAATTTATCTACAAAATGTGTTTAATATCACTTATTCTGTGGAATTCACTAGAATTTCTTAAAGATTATATAACATGAAGTAGAATATATTGAATTTTATCAAACACATTGAAAAGCATACCAAGATAAATTTAGATTTTATTTTTATTTTGTTTGATGTCCTCAAAGGTACTAAACACATTCTTTGCTGGATAATGCTTTAGACTTAATAAAAAAAACTTTACTTTGTCTGAAAATAAAAGCAAGAGATGATTTATTATAAAAAAAATTTGAATTTCTTTTGTGAAAATTTTGGGGAATTATCAATGAGCTGTTTTAACCAGAACATACTATAATTTTCTGCTTGATTTTGTATATCAACAGGCACTAAACTTGGTTAGTAAGTTTTTTTAATCAAACCAAATTATTAGCATTTAGCTGTAAAGTTCATAATATGATACATATTCCACATCTTAATAATGTTTTTCCTCAATAAGTAGTTGTATTATAACAATAGCTAAAGTAGTGTTTCTATGATTTTGCAGTATTTCAGGAGGGAAAAAAAAAATTACAACTTTTCTACCTATCCAGAAATCCCATAAGATCAAAAGATTAAAGAAAATAGGTAAAGAAAAAAAAAAATCAAGAAGAAAAAATTTCTCTCTTTCTTCTGAAAAGCCTTGATGGGCCTCTATGTAAAATTCTTATCCTGTATGAATAACTGTCAAGAGAAAGGCATATTGAAACAAACAAAATCATTCACAATTCATTTTGTTTAAAATTACCACCAATTTTCAGAATAGCAAATATGTTGACATATGAAATTGCTGTGTATTAAAAAAAAAAAAAAAAAAAGGGAGAAAAAAAATTTCTTGAAAAGGAGTTCAAATTGGTCAGCTGCCTTAACCAAAAAAAAAAAAATCCAATTTCCAAAACAGATAAAATAACAGTGTGATCATACTTAATATTTTTATTTAGATTTTTTTCCTCAGTATATATGCATGAGCAATTTTTTTTATAACATTATCCCTTGTATTCATTTTTTCCAAATTATCCCCCCCTCCCTCCACTCCCTCCCCCCGATGACAGGCAACCCCATACATTTTACATGTGTTACAATATAACCTAGATACAATATATGTGTGTAAATACCATTTTCTTGTTGCATATTAAGTATTAGATTCCAAAGGTATAAGTAACCTGGGTAGATAGATAGTAGTGCTAACAATTTACATTCACTTCCCAGTGTTCCTTCTCTGGGTGTAGTTATTTCTGTCCATCATTGATCAACTGGAAGTGAGGTGGATCTTCTTTATGTTGAAGATTTCCACTTCTATCAGAATACATCCTCATACAGTATTGTTGTTGAAGTGTGCAGCGATCTTCTGGTTCCGCTCATTTCACTCAGCATCAGTTGATGTAAGTCTCTCCAAGCCTCTCTGTATTCCTCCTGCTGGTCATTTCTTACAGAGCAATAATATTCCATAACCTTCATATACCATAATTTACCCAACCATTCTCCAATTGATGGACATCCATTCAACTTCCAGTTTCTAGCTACAACAAAAAGAGCTGCCACAAACATTTTGGCACATACAGGTCCCTTTCCACTCTTTAGTATTTCTTTGGGATATAATCCCAATAACAGCAATGCTGGGTCAAAGGGTATGCACAGTTTGATAACTTTTTGGGCATAGTTCCAAATTGCTCTCCAGAATGGCTGGATTCTTTCACAACTCCACCAGCAATGTATCAGTGTCCCAGTTTTCCCACATCCCCTCCAATATTCATTGTTATTAGTTCCTGTCATCTTAGCCAATCTGACAGGTGTGTAGTGGTATCTCAGAGTGGTCTTAATTTGCATTTCTCTGATCAGTAGTGATTTGGAACACTTTCATATGAGTGGATATAGTTTCAATTTCATCATCTGAGAATTGTCCTTTCATATCCTTTGACCATTTATCAATTGGAGAATGGTTTGATTTCTTATAATTTAGGGTCAGTTCTCAGTATATTTTGGAAATGAGACCTTTGTCATAACCTTTAACTTTAAAAATATTTTCCCAATTTGTTACTTCCCTTCTAATCTTGTTTTCATTATTATTGTTTGTACAGAAATTTTTAATTTGATGTAATCAAAATCTTCTATTTTGTGATCAATAATGATCTCTAGTTCTCCTCTGGTCATAAATTCCTTCCTCCTCCACAGGTCTGAGAGGTAGACTATTTTCTGTTTCTCTAATATATTTATTATCTATTTCTTTATGCCTAAATCATTAAGGAAATTGGTCTATAATTTTCTTTCTCAGCTTTCAATCGACCTGGTTTAGGTATCAGTACCATTTCTGTGTCATAAGAGGAGTTTGGTAGGACTCCTTCCTCCCCTATATTTTAAAATATCATTGAGGTTCTTTAAATTGTTCTTTAAATGTTTGGTAGAATTCACATGTAAATCCATCTAGTCCTGGGGATTTTTTCCTGGGGAGCTGATTAATAGCTTGTTCTATTTCTTTTTCTGAAATGGGACTATTTAAGCAATTTATCTCCTCTGTTAATCTAGGAAGCCTATATTTTTGGAGGAAGTCATCCATTTCACTTAAGTTATCAAATTTATTGGCATAAACTTCGGCAAAGTAACTCCTTATTATTTTTCTAATTTCCTCTTCATTGGTGGAAAGATCTCCCTTTTCATTTGTAAGACTAACAATTTGATTTTCCTCTTTCTTTTTTCTGATCAGATTTACCAAAGGTTTATCTATTTTATTGGCTTTTTCATAAAACCAACTCTTGGTTTTATTTATTAATTCAATATATTTTTTTTTACTTTCAATATTATTGATTTCTCCTTTTAATTTTTGGTATTTCAAGTTTAATTTTTGGTTGGGGTTTTTTAATTTGGTCTTTTTCTAGCTTTTTAAGTTGCAAGCCCAATTTGTTAATCTTCTCTTTCTCTATTTTCTTCAAATAAGCCTCTAAAGATATAAAATTTCCTCTTATTACCACTTTAGCTGTATCCCACAGATTTTGGTATGTATGATGTCTCATCATTGTTATTATCTTGGGTGAAAGTATTAATTGTTTCTATAATTTGCTGTTTCACCCAGTCATTCTTTAAGATGAGATTATTCAGTTTCTAATTACTTTTTGGTCAATTTACCCCTAACTTCTTACTGAATGTAGCTTTTATTGCATTGTGATCTGAGAAGAAGGCATTTATTATTTCTGCCTTCCTGCATTTAACTTTGAGATCTTTATGTCCTAATATATGGTCAATTTTTGTATAGGATCCATGAACTGCTGAGAAAAAAGTATAGTCCTTTATATTCCCTTTCAGTTTTCTCCAAAGGTCTATCATACCTAGTTTTTCTAATGTTCTATTTACTTTTTAAATTTCTTTTTTATTTGTATTGTGGTTTGATTTTTCTAAATCTGAGAATGCAAGGTTGAGATCTCCCACTCTTATAGTTTTACTGTCTATTTCTTCTTGCAATTCTCTTAACTTTTCCTTTAGAAAGTTAGATGCTATACCACTTGGTGCATATATGTTTAGTACTGATATGGTTTCCTTATTTCTGCTACCTTTCAGCAGGATATAGTTTCCTTCCTTATCTCTTTTAATTAGATCAACTTCTGCTTTTGCTTGATCTGAGATAAGGATAGCTACCCCTGCTTTTTTGGCTTTAGCTGAAGCATAATAGATTCTGATCCAACCTTTTACCTTTACTCTGTATATATCTCCCTGCTTTAAGTGTGTTTCCTGTAAACAACATAATGTAGGATTCTGACTTTTGATCCAGTCTGCTATCCTTCTCCATTTGATGGGAGCATTAATCCCATTCACATTTACAGTTAAAATTACTAATTCTGTATTTCTTGCCATCATATTATCCCCAGATTATGATTTTTTTCCTTGACCCCCCTGAACCCTTTCCCCAATATTTAATTTATAGACCCCACTTGTGATGCTCAGCTCTGCCTTTTTTTAGTATCCCTCCCCCCTCCCTCCAAGTCCCTTCCCTTATTCTCCTTTTCCTTTTTCCTTTTCCTCTCCCCCCCTTTGATGAGGTGAGAGAGAATTCTCTGAAAAACAAATGTGTCAATTATTTACTCTCTGAGCCTCTTATGATGAGAGTAAGATTCACACAATGTTTCTCCCCCTCTCTAAATTCCCTTAGATATGGTGTGTTTTCTATGCCTCTTCCTGGGATGTAGTTTCCCTCTTTTTATCACTCCTTCCCCTTTTTCTGATACTACCCCCTTCCCTTTACTACACCCCCCTTTTTTAATATCAGTAAAATCAAATTATCCATGCGTACTTTCTATATATCCACAACAGAGATACAGTTCTCAAGGGTTCTGTGTACCTTTTTCTGTTTCTCTTCAGTCTTGTGGATGTAGATCAAATTTTTTGTTTAAGTCTGTTTTTTTTTTTTTTTTTTCTTAGAAACATATGGAATTCCTCTATTTCATCGAATGACCATCTTCTTCCATGGAAAAAGATGCTAAACTCAGCTGGGTAGTTTGTTCTTGCTTTTAATCCTTGATCTTTTGCCTTTTGGAATATCAGTTTCCAGGCCCTTTGATCTTTTAATGTGGAGGCAGCCAGATCTTGAGTGACCCTTACTGTGGCACCTTGGTATTTAAATTGTTTTTTTCTAGCTGCTTGCAAGATTTTCTCCTTTGTGTGGTAATTCTGCAGCTTAGCCACAATATTCCGTGGTGCTCTTTTTTTAGGGTCTTTTTCAGAAGGAGTTCGATGAATTCTTTCTACGTCTATTTTCCCTTCTGTTTCTATTATCTCTGGACTGTTCTCTTTGATGATTTCCTGTAAAATAGAATCTAGGCTCTTTTTTTGGTCATAGTTTTTGGGAAGTCCAATTATCCTCAGATTATCTCTGCTAGATCTATTTTCCAGGTCTATAGATTTTCCCAGTAAGTATTTGACGTTATTCTCCAGCTTTTCATTTTTTTTTTTTTGTTTTGTTTTGTTTGACTATTCTTGGGTTCTCAATGAATCATTCATTTCTATTTGTTCCATCCTGAATTTTAAGGAGTTATTTTCTTCATTCACAGTTTTTAGTTCTTTTTGTATATGCCCAATTTAGTTTTTAAATGAATTATTTTGCTGTATTGAATTTTTTCCATTTCCCTAATTTTTTTAGAGAATTATTTTCTTTTTCCAAGACAGAAATCCTATTTTCTTGAGACTTTTTTATCTTTTCCAATTCAGAAATCCTTTTTTCCTGTGATTTTTTAACCTTTTCTAATTCACAAATTTTGTTTCCCTGAATCTCCTTTGAATTCTTTATTTTTTCCAACTCCAATTTCATAGCTTCTCTTTCCTTTCCCCAATTTTCTTCAAACTCTCTTAACTTTTTAATAGTCTCTTCTAGGAGAGAGTTATGTGATGGGGGGCAGGAATTGTTCCCCTTTAGGCTGTTATCTGCTGACTCTCTGCTGTTAACTTCCTCGGGGTTGGATACCCGCTCTTTCTCTGTGTAGAAGGTTCTTTTTTGCTTTTTACTCATATTTAAAAAATCTTTTGGGGTCTCTCCCTGGAGTAAGAAATTATTTATTTATTTCTTTACCACTTCCTCCCAGACAGGATGGATGCAGTGGCTCCTGCACCTGAACTAAGAGAGAGCTCTGGGAGAGAGTTCCCCACCCCCGCCCTGGAAGCGCCCCAGAGGTGATTAGCAGGGCTGCCCTTTGAGAGCACTGTGTGCCCTAGCAACTTTCCTGAGCTTTAAGATTGAACAGTAAAGGCGACACAAAGTCCAGCTTATGCGTCCCGGTGGGGCATGGATGTCAGCAGCTAAAGTGAAAAGCCGCTGCACTCAAACTGGAAGTGTCTGCCCTGAAACCGCAGTTCCTATTTCAAAGGTTCTGCTTCTCTGGGACTTCCGGGGCTGAATTCCACAGCCTCCAGCCGAGCAAGGCACTATGTGTTATCTTAGACCCTGTCTGCCCGCTTTTCAATCTCTTAACTACCCCCAGGTGAAAGCCCAGACAGCCTAAGTCGACCACACCCACAGTGCCAAGATCTGTTAAGTCACTTCCAGATTGGGGTGGGTTTAGTATCTGGCTTTATATTTTAAAGCGTCTTGATTTCTCTATTGAATTGCTGTTTTATAAGCAGAGAAGAGCTAACAGCCTGTGCCAGATTCTTCTATCTCAGTGCTTCTCTGATCCCAGATCCCTCCCCAGCATGATCGGTGCAGTGTGACACCACCCAACTGTGCTGGCCTCTTTTTTTTTCCTCCCCTGGGATCTGACCTTTTCTGTTGAAACTCCAGATTCTCTTCAGCTGGTAAGTTGCACTTCCAGTCCTTGTGGTTTCTATCAGTTCAGTGTTATTTTTGATTTAACTAATTGGTATTGAGGGAAGAAGGGAGCTCACAGAATTGCGTGTATCTTCTCCGCCATCTTGGCTCCGCCCCTGATCATGCTTACTATTAATCAAGGAGAAACAAACAATGTAGTATGAACAAAAAATCCTGGCACAGATGCAAAAATGAGGAGCATTCTTGAGCATTTTTATCAGTGTATTCTCAGAAAAAAGAAGTCACAGTACTTTCTTTCTTTTATCTCCTAAGTAGGTGTTTGTTTTATGAAAACACATGATGGATGAATGCTTTCCTGTTTTGCTATTGGAATCTTAAAAATTTTTTTTTCTCAAAATTAAGATGACTCTAAAATTTAATTTCTTCAGATTGTATCTTGGTTCTGTAACTGAGAGAAAAACCGGTAGAAATATCTAGTAGAAAAAGGCAAATATTTTTAGGAGAATAAGTATGAGGTAACATCAATCAAATAAAGTCACATTTCCTCATTTTTTAGTTTATATTTAAACAAAACTGACCTATCTTGTGCAAAGGCTTATTCTAATATTCCTTATATGAGGCAATCTAAATTAAAACTGTTTTAATAGAATTAAGTATCTTTTAAAAGAATTTTTGTATCAACAACTTTGAATTTTTCTCCTCCATGTTAGTTTGTCTAAAGTCACTGAAAAGAAGACATGTGAGAGGGAATGGGGTAGAAAAACTAGTCAAAAAGATCACATGTATTTTCATCAACAAAATCTTCTTTCATGCTTTTGATTCACATTTTGGAGAGTAATGACTCTAGTGAAGCAGAATCATTAATACTGTCACATACATGTTCATCCTATGAACCTCCAATATGTTTGCTTTAAGGTATTCATGCAACATTCTAACAACATTCTAAAGGTCTTCCTTTAGGACTCCTGATATTATATGCAAATGGAGCCTTGAACAAATCCAGTAAAATATTACAATCAGATAAATCATTATGCAGTATGCAAATATGAATCACTAGGACTGAAATTACTTTTAAAAAACTAAGCTGTGAAAGGTCAAGTCAGGTAAGATATAATAATCAGCTATGTTTTTCTTTTATTTTCTTAAATGCTACTGTATCTTGAATGTTTTATCTCTACCGGGGTGTTGTATGGGAAAAGAAGTTAAGCTATTCTAACTTTTCTTGTTCTTATCTTAATGGGGAGTTCTAAATAAAAGATTTGAAGACCATGTTATTTCATTAATAAACAAAAATATATGGTGAAGAAAAACAAATTGAATCAAAGAAAAATACAAATAAAATATATCTTCCAGTTCATAAATTACCAGAAAGATGATCAGAAGTTAGCAAAATCTGTGAGTTCACAATAGAGAAACCAGTTCATTGTTAATTATGAAAACTTAGGGTTTCTGTGAAAGGGACAGTCACAGGAAAACCTAGAGTTTTTGAACAAGAATATATGAGGAGAGGCAATATCACTTCTCTCTTGAAGCTGATCTTGCCCACCAAGACATCTTGGAGTCTTTTCCTAACCAATAAAGCTTTTCATCACAAAAAAAAAAAAAAAAAAAAAAAAAAAAAGAATATATGAAGAGATAGGCATATAAGTACATGGCATCCTGAACTATGTTAATGAAGACAAAAGCCATCCTTTACCCTGGCCAGTTAAAATAAAAATTCAATAGAGAACCAAGTCCCATACATCATTGTACACTGCACAAGGGACAGGGTCTTCCTTCCTTCTCTTGTTCAGCTCAAAGAGAGCTCCTGTAAATGAGAGATACATTCATAAGAGAGCTGCAATATTTATATTCTCCAAGATTCTAATGGCATTCTCTCAAGGCTAAAACAGGGAATAGAACCAACTCCAAACTGGCTATAATGCAAGAAGAAGACATGTTCATATTGAAGCCATCAATTACAGTAGATAAATAAGAATCTAAGGAAGAAGTCAGGGATGGTGAAAGGAAGTTGGGCCCAATATCCAGTATTATATTCAGGTAAGAAGCTGTAGTTTCATCCAGAATATACCAAAATATTACTATATAAAACATACCTAGCTCTTTCATGATTATTATAGGGCATAGAAAATGATTTTGGCACAAAGACCTAATTTAGGAAGAATGAAGATTAAGAATTATCATGAATAAGCAGAAGAAAATACTTAAGATCTTGAAGACATTATAAATTAAAAGAAGTTCAAGTCAAACCAAAAAGAAGATAACAATTTCACAAATATAATTTTAGAAAAAAATGTCCTAGTTAAAAACAATCTACTACAGCTACCTGAATAATAAATCTTAGGAAGGAAGGAAAACATGGAAGGAGAATATATAGATTACCTTATTAAAGTAGTAAAGTCTGAGAAAAACAATATAAAGCACTTGCAAATTAAAATTACAGTAAAAAAAAAATTAAAGATATTTATCACCTAAAATAACTAATCTCAAAAACAAGTTTGAAAGAATTTAAAAATCATCAAACTCCTGGGAAACCATTGCAAAAACAACTAATCCCCATCCTTCCCCCCTAACCACCTGAACGAGATGAGGTAAGATCTTCCAAGACAGTTGTGAAAATCGAGTAAGGCTTCATCTACTTCAGAGTTTGAGTAGGCCTGAAGCACTTGGAGCATTGATTCAAGGGCATACTTAAATCCCCTTCCTGATATCCTCCCATGATATAATTTTCTCCCTATTTTAGTCAAATATGGGCAACTGTGTACTTATTGGTCTAGTTCAATTTCTTGGGTAGTTCCCTTCTTTAGAAAGTAAGATCCTCAGCCAATGAGGATGAGGGTCAGTGGTGGGAGTGTGTATTTGCATTAGGGATTAAAAGTGTTAACTCTCTGCTCCATGGGTGAGATGCCCTTCTCACAAGAATGTATAATACACTTTCCTTTGCTTCTAGAGATCATTCCAGCTTTTTTATTAAATGGTGATCCCTTACCATTTCTGAACCACACACCCCAAAATTCCCTTTGAATAAATATTGGAAATACAAAATAAATTTCACCAAATCTTTTAGAATCAGAAGTACAAGTTGAAATAGAAAGAATCTATAATTACTTCTTAGAGAAACCCCAAATTGTAAATTCCCAGGAATATTTTAGGTCAAAGAAAATTTTAAATATTTTTTGTTTATTTTCACCAAGATGTGAAGTTCCAAAAACATACCATGGAGGTAAAATGAAACACACACCTCTAATTAGCAGTAACTAAGAGTCAATTTATAGATGTCCTTTTTCATTTGCAAAATACATATTCAAGTACTTGAGTAAACCAAGGCATTTTAAATAAAGCATAACTAATTATCAGAAAGGATAAAAAAATAGATAGTTGAGGAATGTCTTAATTCAGAAAGTGTGTTAGAATTAACCCTTGGGGTACCATTAGCATTTATAATAACTTGGGTTTTTACATAAAGACAGATTTCAAATGTATTATTTACCCAGCAGCCTGTAACATCTCCTTCTGTGTTCTCTCAGTTTTTTTTTCATAAGCATTCATTGAGCCCATTTTTCAAAATACATATTATTTTCCCCAATAAATCAAACAGGCTCAATGGGAACATAATGCATCCTTTCATGTAGAAACAGAACAGTGAAACAATATTTAAAACTCAGAGAGTGTAACTGATAAACTCTCATCACAGCTGTAGATTTATAATTATCTAGTTATGATTGTTTTCTGAACCATGTTGTCTCATAACAAAATACAGAGTTTGTTTCACACTCACACCTTTCATTACATGGGACCTTGTTTGCTACCACATTTCATTTCATTTGTCTGGGACACGTTACTATTAACTTCAATAGCAAATCAAATGCTAGAACTACAAGGAAATAGAAAAGAAGACAAAAATGTGGTCAACATGGACTATGAAGTTTTGCTGTATGAATTTTAAAATTGTCATAAGTAGGAAGTGTAATTAGTACCTTCCAATACAGGAAACACAAATGGTTGCAGCTGGTACAGTAAACAAAGTGAATCCACATGAAACTTAGTCATTTATTCCAATGTGTCAAGGTTTACAAATGTGATTTCAAGGTTACTGCTGCCTTTTAAACACTCTTGGTTTTAGTTTTCACATTTATATATTGAAGACATTAGATAAGATGATCCCTGTATTATATTCTACCTCTCTATATTTTTGATATGATTTTTTACTAATTTCATCTAAATGTCATAAATTTCGGGTACTACTTTATAATGAATAAGAAAGGATCATATTGTTGAACTTCTAAATGCAAATACAGAATTTAACTTCAAGTTCTCCTACATAATTTGATCATCTCCTTCCCACACACATACACACATATTTACATTAGCAAAAAAAAAAATAGCTTTATCATGTTCACATGGGTTGCAAATGTATTTTCTTGGGAATAGCATATAAACTGGATTCATTTTATGAGAATTTGTTTTGTTTTGTTTTGTTTTGTTTTTTGCTTGTAGCTAAGATAATGCATTTAAACTTAGTTTTGGAGGGCTATATTCAAGGAATTTGGTTTTTATCTTCTATTCAAGGAATATGGGAAAGGGAACAAGCATTTACTGAATACCATCTATGTGTTAGACATTGTGGCTAAGTCCCTTAACAAAAATCCTATTTATCCTCAAAACAATCCTTCAATACAGGGACTATTATTATCCTCACTATGCACTTGAGAAAATAAGCAGGCAGAAGTAATACAACAATAATAAAATAATAAGAGTATTAAATTTATAGTACTTAACTATGTGTCATGTAATATATTGAACAAATTTCAATTACTATCTCTGATCTTCACAACAACCTTAGGGAGAATTTCTTTGTTTCTAATATTCTGATTATACAGATGAGGAGATTAAGGCAAATAGAATTTAAGTAACTTGCTTCATTATCCAACTCATAAGTATCTGATGATGGATTTAAACCTAGATCTTCCTGATTCCAAACAGTACTCTAGCTACGGATTCCCCTGGCTGCCTCCAAAAGTAATTATGTTCCTCATATTTTAGGCTAATTAATAAGAATTTTAATTTTATATATGAATTATTAAAAGCAACATTTTAATGATATTTAAATTCCTTCTAGCAGTCCTTGAAAGTCAAACAATTCTTAGTGACTCAGTGTATATGTATTTCTCTGTCTCTTTCTTTTTGTCTCTGTCTATGTCCCATCCCATTTCTTAATCTGTTTCTTTACTTGTCTATAGAGTACTATGTCTGATTTTTATAAAAGAAAAGACTAAGATTGGAGTTGATGTGTTGAAATTAAATGCAGTGTTTGAAAGGATGTAATAAAGAAGATATGTTAAATAAAATGCCTATATGTGGCAATATTGAAATCTAAAGTTTGGGAAATTATTTAGATTCACAAAAATATAATTAGAGAGGTGAGAAGTATTCAGTAAAGGTAGATGAAATGTTCTGAAGAAAGCATCACTTAGGGATTATTTTTTTTTTGAAGCAATTGAGGGAATTAGAACAATGGAAATTGAGAGAACTATATAGACTTGATCTTGCGCTTCAATTCTGGAGCTTTCTAATCAATGATGAGTCTAATCCAATTTCTGTCATGTAAAAATTGAGGTAAAACTTAGAAAACTTAATTTCATTGTTTGAACCTATCCCTGAATAACTAGGAAGCAGGACCCCCTCTACCTGCTCCTTAGAAATCATTAACTAAGGACTTAAGTTATACTGACCAAAAATCAATTAAGATTCAAAGAGTGATGCAAAAGTTTTCTCAAAATTATGCATCTGAAGTAATATATTTTATTTGAAAATTCTCCCTATTTTAGTTAATAAGTTAGTGTTTCTATGTTGCTTTGATTGAATAAGGACACTTGCAGAGAATGGGACACCTCTTTTTATCTGATATCAGGGAATGCACTTGTTTGTTTCCATGCACCTGTTTGCTTCTCCCTTCTAATTTGGAAACTTATTAAGGTTTGTTTCAATAAGAAATCAGATTAATAATCTGATAATTTTGTATCCTGGTAAATTTTTTTGTTTTAATTAATTGGTCTTATTTTATTGTTTTTAATGTATTAATTTCCCCTCCCCCCATGTTCTGGGTTTACACCTAAGCTGAGGAGATCTGGTCTCCATTTCTTATGATATAGGCATGAATTAAAAAAAAAAAAAATCAATCTCTTTGGAAGCATGAACCTTTGTTTCCCCAGTTGTTTCATCTTTTACATGGCACATTTATCGATAGGCCACTAGTTCTTTGATAGAGTAAAAAATGTGGGCAGAGTCAATCCAATTACCATTGTGAAGTTCACCAGGTCTATGTCATCAGCTGAATATTAAACATTAGAACTGAAAATCCCATATGTATTTCAGAATTGACACATCAAAAACAGAACTCATTATCTTTTACTTAAAATGTCCTTTCTTCTAAACTCCCTTACTTCCTTCTAAGGTAGAAATTTCAAACATAGAGCTTAAGCTCAGCTCAAACAGAATAACCCAAACAGAATAAAATGCAATTGAAAACATTTAGCAAAATTTAAAAAAAAATTGACAATTGATAATGTTAGTATGTTATTATCTAAATCAATATGCAGCTACGGGTATCCTTATGAATGACATAATTTTTTATTTGAGTTTGTCCCCACTGCCATAAGGCACCATTCTTCTATTTATCAAGATCAAAATCTACTCTCATGTCATTTTCTACTCTTCAATTTCCCTTCACTCTAGATATTAATCTGTTACCAAAAACATTCTCCAGACCAAAGAAATCTAAATATATTAAGGAGTTTAAAGAGTATTTAGATCATCTACATGGAAAAATAAATATTTTAATAGATCTGTCATCTTATTGGTGTGAGTATGCTTTTCAATTACTCATTTTACATCTGTCCATGTTGTAGAAAGGTAGGACTGATTCACTTCCTTCTACTGTGGTTTAGGTGTAAGACGAGAATGAGAAGAGGCACTTGAAGGTTAACCAATTGATTGAAAATGGTGATTTACTTAGTCACAGTAGGGGAATGATATTGAAAAAAGGACATTAAGAAAAGATTTTTTTTTTAATTTTAAAAACTGAAAATTAAAAACTACAAGGATTTTCTCTTTTACTAAATCTTTAGGGATTTATCTAAATGCATTTATCTTCTTCCCCTCTGAATTGAACAGTGTGATCTACCACAGATTTGAGTGAAGATGTTTTACATATGCAATTAGGAAGTATTGTTATTTCTTTCTCTGCAGACACACCCTCTTATTCTATGAAGTGAAACTATAACCTTCCTTAGGGAGGCTGTTCAGATCATTCATTTCTATATTTCTTATGAGGCTGCACTTTTCTAGAGTTAACCAACATACTCTTGTCCAAATATGCTCTTCCTCCCCACCATTTCAGCTTTCTTTTATCTCTAGTTTTCTCCATAAGAGTAAATTCCTGAAGGATTGAGACTGTTCCTGATTATATTTTTATTTTCATTGATTAGTTGTTCCTGGCTATAGTAAATATCTGATAAGTGTTTATTTACAGATGGTTCTACGAAATTCTATAATTTCTATAATTCCTCCCCAGTGGTTTCAAAATACTTTAAAGATTAAACAACAACAACAATAAAAACAACAAAAACTATCTCAGTACACATGGCAGGGGACTCTGATAAATATTGATTATACTTTCTTGCTCACCATTTGTCTATGACATTTCATAAGTAACAACAAAAAGATTGACAATGTATTGAGGACCACCTTTACACTATATGATCTTATATTTCAAATAATAATGATAACAAAGTAATTTTACATAGAGACATAAAAACATTATCTTCATATCTCTTTAATGAAGTCATTGTTTTTTCATTTGGTAACTACTTACATAGAAAAATGACAGATTGGGCTTTTGAAGTAGATGTCTGTGACATGAGCGGACCAGATTTTTACAAGTACTACTCTTCTTTTGGTTTATATCTCCATTCCAAATCACAGAAAAAATTATGGCAATCATGAGATAGACACAGCATCTCTATTGCAAGTATACTCAAATTAATGAATGGAGATTAACATTAACTATCACAAGAAAAAGAAAATCAATGTGTTTATCATATTTTCTACAGCCAAAAGAGGTTTGTCCCACAACCTCTAAATGCCTCCAAATAAATATTTTTAAATGTCGCCTACATATTTTGAAGATTTTTTTTTTTTCACAAGAAATGCCTCTTTGAATATACATAGGGAAGAGTGTTATATTACCCTTAGGTGATACAAAGTGCCCACCAACCTGTTGCTCACCCAGGCCTGATAAGGTTTACTCACTTCTGGAATGATTAGACCCTCCATTCTATAATGGTGTCTTTTTCAATTCTTTCTCTTTTAAACCCCCTTTAGGACATCCACAATTCCCCCTTAACACCCTTGAAATTAGTATGAGAAATTTTGGATTATTTTTCCATATTAGGCCAAGGATAAATTCTTTGGCCATACTCATAGATCTAATAATAAGATGTCAGGTCAAATTTTTTTTTTATCAAATATGCTTATAGCTGGGCAACTTCTAAATATATCATGATTCCAAAATCATTGTCTCTGCTCTCAGAATTACACATTCTTTAGTTTTTGTTTTTGTTTTTGTTTTTGTGGCCTAATTTTTTTTTTAATTTGAGTAATAAGAAAATCAGTATTAGATATAGTAAAATAAAACTCTCTCTAGCTTTGGGATCCTTCTTACCTCTAAATCACAAAGTTTATTGTCTTTCTCCTAATAGATGATTCCTTCCTTGCACAGGGACTTGCAAGAGAGCATCATTCTCCTACCATCATATGCATTCTCAGCCTATATATGAAGGTAAGTGAAACCAGACATAGCAAGAAATAGGAGGTATCATGACACAGTACTATATCTAAATTTAAAGACAATGAGGTTCAAATTTCTGCCTTGGACATATACTAACTATGTGAGTGACCTTGGACAAGTCCCTTAATATTTCTGGACATCAGAGTCATTATCTGTAAAAGGAGGCAGTTATATAAGATGTCTTCCAGTCCTTTTCCCAATTCTGATCCATCATTCTATCATACTAAATAAATATATTTTGTATTACTGAGAGAATTGTAAAGAGGCAGTTAATAGGAAATTTTGGAGATCCAGAAAGGACTTTATAGACAGATTCCTCTGAAGTTTCTTGTATACTATTTGATGCAACTATGTGCAATTATATAGCTGTAATTTTTTTTTTCTAAAAGAGCTCTTTGTAATTGCTTTGTAATATTAATTATATGATGTAATTTGAATTTCTATATTTTCCCTCAGGAGTGAGTTTTTCTTTAATTTACTCAGTGGGTAGTTTGTTTAAGGTAAGAAAAAAAGTGGATTATCTTTTTATGTCTGCTTCTCTATGTTTTAATCATGAGGTATGTATCAATTCTTCATATTTATATAACATTTGACTCTTATATTTGAATCCCCAGGGTCTAACACAGTGCCCAGCTCATGCAGAAGCTTAATATTTGCTTGTTGGCTGATTGATTACTTGATCATAGGATTTCAATTTACTTTAAAGATAACATTTCCTTTCCCTTCTCTGTGATGTAAGCAAGTAAGATAAATGACACAGATTCAGAAAGAATAAAGAAGTTATCCTAAGACAGCAAAAAGGGGAGAGGTCAGAAAATCATATATATTTGGCATTTCTCCAAATTTATTAGTCATTTCTTTTAAATAATACTAACTGAAAAGCATAATCATTGTCTTTTAAGTAAAAAAGAATTCTTTCTACATATTGAATAAGGTTGACATAAAAATCATTTTAATGAAATAATAACAGTAATAATATCCTCCATGAATGTGACATCTTTCTCCAGGGACCTCAACGTGCTTAGTATCACAATCTAAGTGATTTTCATGTAACGTCTTCAATATCTACTAGGACTCAGCTTTTTTTTTTTTTTTTTTTTTTTTTCTTCATTTTATATATGTGATGGTAAAGCACCCAGGTTTATAAACATGATACATATATCATGATGCCTTTCATTGTAAAACTATTCTTATCATTTATGCACATTTTAATTATGCCTTGTGAATGAGAAAAAAATGTAGTGCATTTATCAGTTTATTTTGTCAGTTAATACAAAGTAAACTTGGTATAAAAAGTAAACAGTATAAAAAATCATGTTTTTTATATTCTCAGTTTACAATTGAAATATTTCTCAGTTAGTAACTTAACATTGAGAAGCCATATATAATTTATAAAGCAAATCATGGTAATCCCATCAGGATGTCTCCAGGATGAAAACAATCCTAACTAAACTTTTGAAATATCAAAAGAAAAATAATTGAATCTACTTATTCCTTTTAATGGTATTTTTTTTATTTTTATAATAGCAACTTTTATTCTAACTGTAATTATGAAAGTCTACATGTCTGGCAGTTTATCTGAAGATTTTCAAACTAAACCAAATTTGTGGCAGAAAGATTATGACTAGGCCAACATGCATAGCTCAGTTGAAAGTATTGACTTCAATTGAGAAGAGGTCAATTATCATTTTAGAAGATGAAGTATTCAAGGGAAACTTTGGAAGTAAAAATGTCATTCCCAGTTTCTTTGCTTTGAAATGCAATTTAATTAATAATAAATAAACAAATCTTGGTCATTTGTACAACTTTATTGCGTTTATATACTGCAAATATACCATAAACCAGACCCAGGAACAAAATCCATGAACAATAGAGAGAGGATTAGGTAATCTTTGAGATTTTGCAATGGGTACTTAGTGACCCCAAGCTTTGACCCCAATTTTCTCCTTAAAATGAAGCATTATTCTGATGAAGCAGCATGAGTGGATATTATAGAATACTACAATCTCTACAGATTTAAAGTTAAATACTATTCTAAAGACAACAACATATGGATGAGAATTTAGCATGTGCTGTTTAGATAATAAATTATAAACTGACTAGTCTGAAAGATGTCATCAAAAGTATAAGAAGGAAAAATAAAAATGAGATGACTTTGTAGTGAAAGTAAGGAATTACTAATGATCAAACCAAATAATCAATTTGTATTCATAAAATGTCAAATGAAATAGAAGATCCCTTTTATAAAGAAGTGACTTCTCTATATTGCATTTATGGGAGTTCATTAGTGAGAGTTCAACAGGATAGTCTTGAGTAGCCATGATTGAAGAAAGTGTCCAGGTTGATGAGGCCACTGATTGGAAGATAAGTTCAAGTACCTTATTTCTAATTAGAGTGACCTTCCATATAGTTAGTAATAGTGGTGGCCTTTTAGTTTTAATATTACTTTTAAGTGGTAGTTATAAATTCTCTTTATTCTTCCCTCCCATTCCAATCCTTTGAGAAAGCAAATAATTATAACTTACACATCTAAAGAAAAGAAAAGCATATTTTTATATTAAATATTTTCCAAAACAAAACACATACACAAAAGAAAAAGAAAACAGAAAAAGTTCATGCCTCATTTCATGTTCAGACTCCACTGGGTCTTTCTTTGGAAGTGGACAACATTTTTTTTTATCATAAATCTTTCAAAATTATCTTGGATCATTGAATTGCCCAAACTAGCTAAGTATTTCATAGATGATCATCGTATGTTTCTGTTCCTTTGTATCATGTTCTTAAGGGTCTGCCTAACTCACATTGAAGCAGTTCATAGGAGTTTTACAAGGATTTTCGGAAAACATCCTGCTAATCATTTAAAAATATATATTTTTAAATTAATTAATTAAGTTATTTTTAATTCACAGTGGTTTATGAATCATCATGCCAGGAAAGAAAAAATCTGAATGAAAGGAAAAAACTATGGGAAAGGGAAAAGAAGCAGAAAAAAAAGAAGTGAACATAGCATATGTTGATTTACATTAAATATCCATCAATCTTTTTTCTAGATACAGAAGGTATTTTCTATCCAAAGTCTGTTTTGAATGGCTTTGGATCACCACTGAGAAGAAACAAGTTTTCATAGTTAATAAATGCATATTCTTGTCATTATTATGTGCAAAATATTCTTGGTTCTGCTTTGTTTAGTAAATCTTTCGAGACCTTTCTAAAATTAATTTCTTCATCGTTTTTAATAGAAAAATAATATTTCATTACATTCATGGACCACAATTTGTTCATCATTCCCCTAAGTGATGGGCATCTAATTTTCCAATTTTTCCAATTATTCATTTCTACATAAAGAGCTGCTACAAATATTTTCATACAAGTGGAACATTACTCTTTTTTATGATTTCCTTGGGACACAAAACCAGTAGTGGTAGTGCTAGGTCAAACAGTATGAACAATTTGATAAACTTTTGAGCATAGTGCCCATTTACACTCTGGAATGGTTGGATCATTTCACAATTCCACCAACAATGCATGAGTAGTCCACATCCACTCCAAAATTATCATATTTTTTTCCTGTCATTTTAGTCCATATGAGAGGTGTGAATGGTGAATCAAAGTTGTTTTAATTTATATTTGACTAATAATAGAGATATAGTTTTTTTTTTTTTCATTCGAGTGAGGATGGCTTTAATTATATATTCTGAAATTTTTTTGTTCATATTCTTTCACCATTTATCAAGTAGGGAATGACTTGTACTCTTATAAATTTGACACAGTTGTTTATATATTTTAGAAATGAGATCTTTATCAGAAACACTTGCTGTACTAATTTTCTTATCTTTGGACTTCCCTTTTGCCCTTATTTCTTTTGATTTTGTTTGTGTGTAAACCTTTTAATTTACTGTAATTGAAGTTGTCTTTTAGAGTGAGACAATTTAAGTAATTTATTTCCTCTTCTATTAATCTGGGCAAATTATAATTTTGAAAATATTCATCCATTTTGTTAAATTGTCATATTTGCTCCTAGTCAGTTGGCAAAATGGTTCC
The DNA here is from genome assembly GCF_048593235.1 of Sminthopsis crassicaudata. NCBI lineage: Eukaryota > Metazoa > Chordata > Mammalia > Dasyuromorphia > Dasyuridae > Sminthopsis > Sminthopsis crassicaudata. The sequence goes on along the minus strand of NC_133619.1, from coordinate 306,204,023 downwards.
TAATTTAGTGTTTTTATTCCTTTTTGTGATAAGTTTACCCTTTTCATTTTAGATGCTGGCAATTTGTTTTTTGTTTCCTTTTTCTATTCAAATTAACAAATGTGTTATGTATCTTGTTGGTATTTTAATGAAATCAACTCTTATTATTGATTATTTCAATAGTTTTCTTAGTTTTATTAATATCTCCTTTGAATTTCAGAATTTAGAATTTGGTATTTTTGGGAGGTAATTTATTGTTTTTCTAGCTTTTTCTGTTGTATGCCCAATTCACTGATCTTCTCTTTCTCTATTTTATTCATGTAGCTATTCAGAGTTATAAAATTTCCACCAAGAGTAGACAACAAGAATCAGTCAAGCAAAACCAGAAAAATGAAGGCATGGAAAAGAATGTCAAGTATCTTCTTGGGAAGACGACAGACCTGAAAAATAGATCCAGGAGAGACAAATTGAGAATAATTGGACTCTCTGAAAAATGTGAGGAAAAAAAGAGCCTGGACACTATTTTCCAGGAAATTATCAAAGAGAACTTCCCAGACATTTAGGAAACAGAGGGTAAAATAGACATTGAAAAAATTCATCAATCACCTACTGAAAGGGACCCTAAAATCAAAACACCAAGAAATATAGTGGCCAAGTTCAAGAACCATCAGACAAAGGAAAAGATATTGGAAGGTGCTAGAAAAAAAGCAATTCAGATATGGAGGAGCCACAATAAGGATAACCCAGGATCTAGCAGCATCCACATTAAAAGAATGAAGGACCTGGAACATGATATTCCAAAAGGCTAAGGAACTTGGTATGCAGACAAGAATAACTTATCCAGCAAAAATTAGCATTGTTTTCCAGGGAAGAAGATTGACATTTAACAAAATAAATGAATTCCATCTATTCTTGATGAAAAAAACAGACCTACATAAAAGGTTTGATCTTCAAATACAGAACTAGAGAGATTTCTAAAAAGGTAAAAAGAAATCTCCAGAACTATACTTCTGCCATAAAAATATGTAAAGAACATATATATAATTTGTCCTAGAAACTAGAGGTGGAAAAGAAATTATTTTGTAAAAGAGGGTAAAGTGGTGGTACGACATCTCATGAAGAGGCAAAGGTAACCTATTATATCTGAGAGAAAGAAAGGAGGGAAATGAACATAGTGTGTATCAATAGACATATTCGATTTATAGTGAAACTTCTTCCACTTCATTGAAAAGTGAGAGGGAAGGAGTAAGCTAATGGGAAGGGAATACCGAAATTGTGAGGAAAACGGGTAAAATAAGGGGAGGAACTTTAAGGTGGGAGAGGGATACTAAAAAGGGAGGGTTGTGAAATGCAAGTGGTTTTCACAAGTTTAATACTGAGTAGGGGGGTAAGAGGGAAGGAAAGGAGAAAAGCATAAGCAGGGGTTAACAGAATGGCAAGCAATATAGAATTAGTCATTCTAACCATAAATGTGAATGGGGCAAACTCCCTCATAAAGAGGAAGCAGTTAGCAGACTGGATTAAAAGTCAGAATCCTACTATATGTTGTTTACAGGAAACACACCTGAAACACACGTGATATATTCAAATTAAAGTAAAAGGGTGGAGCAGATCTACTATGCTTCAGGTGAAGTAAAAAAAGCAGGGGTAGCCATCCTCATCTCAGATCAAGCAAAAACAAAAATTGATCTAATTAAAAGAGATAAGGAAGGGCATTATATACTGCTAAAGGGTAGCATCAATAATGAAGCAGTATCAATATTAAACATATACATACCAAGTGGTGCAGCATCTAAATTCTTAAAAGAGAAATTAAGATAGCTGCAAGAAGAAATAGACAGCAAAACTATAATATTGGGAGATCTCAACTTTGCACTCTCAGAATTAGTTAAATCAAATCACAGAATAAATAAGAAAGAAGTCAAAGAGGTAAATAGAATACTAGAAAAGTTTGATATGATAGATCTTTGGCGAAAGCTAAATGGAGACAGAAAGAGGAGTATACTTTCTTCTCAGCAGTTCATGGAACCTATACAAAAATTGATCATATTCTAGGGCATAAAAACCTCAAAATCAAATGCAGGAAGGCAGAAATAGAAAATGCATCCTTTTCAGACCACGATGCAATGAAAATTACATTTAAGAAAAAGCCAGGGGAAAATAGACCAAAAAATAATTGGAAACTAAATAATCTTATACTAAAGAATGATTGGGTAAAACAGCAAATCATAGACATAATTAATAACTTCACCTGAGAAAATGACAATAATGAGACATCATACCAAAATGTGTGGGATACAGCCAAAGCAGTAATAAGGGGAAGTTTTATATCTCTAGAGGCCTACTTGCATAAAATAGAGAAAGAGAGGGTCAAAGAATTGGGGCTTACAACTAAAATTGCTAGGAAAGGAACAAATTAAAAAACCCCAGACAAACAGGAAACTTGAAATTCTAAAAATAAAAGGTGAGATTAATAGAATTGAAAGTAAAAAAACAACAACAACAAAAAAAAAACTATAACTATTGAATTAATTAATAAAACTAAGAGTTGGTTCTATGACAAAACAAAAAAAAATAAAAATAAAAAAATAAAAACCTTAAACTTGATTAAAAAAAGGAAAGAGAAAAAGCAAACTGTTAGTCTTGAAAATGAAAAGGGAGAACACAACACTAATGAAAAGGAAATTAGAACAATAGTTAGGAGCTACTTTGCTCAACTTTTGGACAATAAATTCGATAACTTAAATGAAATGGAAGACTACCTTCAAAAATATAGCTTGCCCAGATTAACAGAGGAAGAAGTAAGTAGTCTAAATAGTCCCATCTCAGAAAAAGACATAGAACAAGCTATTAACCAATTCCCTAAGAAAAAATCCCCAGGACCAGATGTATTTACATGTGAAATCTGCCAAACATTTAAAGAACAACTAACTCCAATGCTATATAAATTATTTGAAAAAATAGGGATTGAAGGATTCCTACCTAATTCCTTTTATGACACAGACATGGTACTGATACCCAAACCAGGTAGATTGAAAACTGAAAAAGAAAACTATATACCAATCTCCTTAATGAATATTGATGCTAAAATCTTAAATAAGAAATTAGCAAAAAGACTTCAGAAAATAATCCCCAGGATAATACACTATGATCAAGTAGGGTTTAGTATAATTGACTATATTAATAATCAAATTAATAAAAACCATATGATCATCTCAATAGATGCAGAAAAATCATTTGATAAAAACCAACATCCATTCCTACTAAAAACTCTTGAGGGTATAGGAATAAATGCACTATTCCTTAAAATAATAAGGAGCATATATTTAAAATCATCAGTAAACATCATATGTAATGGTGATAAACTGGAACCTTTCCCTGTAAGATCAGGAGTGAAACAAGGTTGCCCACTATCACCATTACTATTCAATATAGTACTAGAAATGCTACGCTCAGCAATAAGAGCCAAGAAAGAGATTCAAGGAATTAGATCAGGAAATGAGGAAATCAAGCTATCACTCTTTGCAGATGACATGATGGTATACTTAGAGAACGCCAAAGACTCTACTAAAAAGCTATTAGAAATAATTCAGGAGTTTAGCAAAGTTTCAAGATACAAAATAAATCCACATAAATACTCAGCATTTTTATACATTACCAACACAATACAAGAGCGAGAGATACAAAGAGAAATTTCATTCAAAATAGCAGTCAATAGTATAAAATATTTGGGAATATATCTACCAAAGGAAACTCAGGAATTATATGAGCAAAATTATGAAACACTTGCCACAAAAATAAAGTCAGATTTAAATAATTGGAAAGACATTCAGTGCTCTTGGATAGGCTGAGCAAATATAATTAAGATGAAAATACTCCCCATACTAATCTATTTATTTAGTGCTATACCAATCTGACTCCCAAGAAACTATTTTAATGACCTAGAAAGAATAACAACAGATTCATATGGAATAACAAAAGGTCGAGAATTTCAAGGGAAGTAATGAAAAAAATTAAATGGTGGTGGTCTAGCTATACCTGATCTAGAATTATATTATAAAGCAACAGTCATCAAAACCATTTGGTATTGGTTAAGAAATAGACTAGTTGATAAGTGGAATAGGTTAGGTTTACAGGGCAAGATAGTGAATAAAAATATCAATCTAGTGTTTGACAAACCCAAAGATCCCAACTTTTGGGATAAGAATTCATTATTTGACAAAAACTACTGGGAAAACTGGAAATTAGTATGGCAGAAACGAGACATGGACCCACATTTAATACCACATACCAAGTTAAGATCAAAATGGGTCCAAGATTTAGGCATAAAGAATGAAATAATAAATAATTTAGAGAAACATAGGATAGTTTACCTCTCAGACTTGTAGAGGAGGAAGGAATTTCTGTCCAAAGGAGAACTAGAGACCATTATTGATCACAAAATAGAAATTTTGATTACACCAAATTAAAACATTTCTGCACAAACAAAACTAATGCAAACAAGATTAGAAAGGAAGTAACAAATTGGGAAAACATTTTTACAGTTAAAGGTTCTGATAAAGGCCTCATCTCCAAAATATACAGAGAATTGACTTTAATTTATAAGAAATCAAGCCATTCTCCAATTGATAAATGGTCAAAGGATATGAACAGACAATTTTCAGATGATGAAATTAAAACTATTTCCATTCATATGAAAGAGTGTTCCAAATCACTATTGATCAGAGAAATGAAAATTAAGACAGCTCTGAGATATCATTACACACCTGTCAGATTGGCTAAGATGACAGGAACAAATAACAATGAATGTTGGAAGGGCTGTGGGAAAACTGGGACACTGATACATTGTTGGTGGAGTTGTGAAAGAATCCAACCATTCTGGAGAGCAATCTGTAATTATGCCCAAAAAGTTATCAAAATGTGCATACCCTTTCACCCAGCAGTGCTACTACTGGGCTTATACCCCAAGGAAATACTAAAGAAGGGAAAGGGACCTGTATGTGCCAAAATGTTTGTGGCAGCCCTTTTTGTAGTGACTAGAAACTGGAAAATGAATAGATGTCCATCATTTGGAGAATGGGTGGGTAAATTATAGTATAGAATGTTATGGAATATTATTGTTCTGTAAGAAATGACCAACAGGAGGAATACAGAGAGGCTTGGAGAGACTTACATCAACTGAAGCTGAGTGAAACGAGCAGAACTAGGAGATCATTATACACTTCAACAGTGATACTGTATGAGGATGTATTCTGATGGAAGTGAATATCTTCAACATAGAGAAGAGCTAAATCCAATTCCAATTGATCAATGATGGACAGAACCAGCTACATCCAGAAAAGGAACACTGGAAAATGAGTGTAAACTGTGAGCATTTTTTTGTTTGTTTTTTTGTTTTTCTTCCCAGATTATTTTTACTTTCCGAATACAATTCTTCCTTTGCAACAACAACAACAACAAAATTCGGTCCTGCACACATATATTGTATCTAGGATATACTATATGATATTTAATATGTCTGGGAATGCCTGCCATCTAAGGGAAAGGGTTGAGGAAAGGATGGGAAAAATTCGGAACAGAAGGCAGTACAAGGGATAATGTTGTAAAAAAAAAAGTTGCCTATGCATATGTACTGTCAAAAATATTATAATTATAAAAATTAATTTAAAAAAAATCAATTAAAAAAGAGACTTAATTAAGGAAGAGTGTTCCTACTCCCTGGACCTTCTAATGCCATCTCCTATAGGGTCACTTTTTATCTACTCTGCATTTATCTTATGTGTTTGAGTTTTATAATTTATCTCTCATTAAGAATGTGAAATGCTTAAAGGATAGTTTTTTGCTTATTTTATTACCTTCTTGGAACCCCAAAATCAAAACGATAAGAAATATAGTGGCCAACTTCAAGAACCATCAGACAAAGGAAAAAATACTGCAAGCTGCTAGAAAAAATCAATTCAGATATGGAGGAGCCACAATAAGGATTACCCAGGATCTAGCAGCATTCACATTAAGGGATTGAAGGGCCTGGAATATTATATTCCTAAAGGCTAAGGAACTTGGTATGCAGCCAAGAATAACTTATGCAGCAAAAATGAGCATCTTTTTCCAGTGAAGAAGATGGACATTTAGCAAAATAAATGAATTTCATCTATTCTAGATGAAAAGAACTGGATCTAAAAAAAAAGTTTGATCTCCAAATACAAAACTCAAGAGATTTCTAAAAAGGTAAAAAGAAATCTTGAGAATTATATTTCTTCCATAAAGAGATATAAAGAACACATACATAATTTGTTCTAGAAACTATAGGTAGAAAGGAAATTGTATCATAAAACAGGGTAAAGTGGTGGTACTACGTCTCACAAAGAGGAAAAGGTGACCTATTATATATGTAAGAAAGAATGGAGGGGGATGAACATAGTGTTATCATACTCTCATTAGAATTGGCTTAAAAAAATATGTAGACATATTTGATTTATGGTGAAACTCCTTCCACTTCATTGAAAAGTAGGAGGGGAAAAGTAAAAAAGGAAGGAGTAAGCTAATGGTAAGGGAATACAGAAATTGTGAGGAAAAGGGGTAAAATAGGGGGAGGAACTGTAACGTGGGGGAGGGATACTAAAAAGGGAGGTACTCACAAGTGGTGAAAAGCAAGTGTTACTCACAAGTTTAATACTGGGGAGGGGGTAAGGGGGAAGGAAATGAGAAAATGATAAGTGGGGTTGACAGGATGGCAAGCAATATAAAATTAGTACTTTTAACCATAAATGTGAATGGGGTAAATTCCTCCATTAAAAGCCAGATTCCTACTATCTGTTGTTTACAAGAAAGACACCTGAAACAGGGTGATACATTCAGAATAAAGGTAAAAGGTTAGCGCAGAATCTACTATGCTTCAGGTGAAGTCACAAAAGCAGGAGTAGCCATCCTCATCTCAGATCAAGCAAAAGCAAAAATTGATCGAATTAAAGGAGATAAGAAAAGGCAGTATATCTTGCTAAAAGGCAGCATAGATAATGAAGCAATATCAATATTAAAAATATACATACCAAGTAGTGCAGCATCTAAATTCTTAAAAGAGAATTTGAGAGAGCTGAAAGAAGAAATAGATAGCAAAACTATAATAGTGGGAGATCTCAACCTTACACCTCAGAATTACATAAATCAAATCACAAAATAAATAAGAAAGAAGTCAAAGAGGTAAGTAGAATACTAGAAAAGTTTGATATTATAGATCTTTGGTGAAAACTAAATGGAGACAGAAAAAAAGTACTCTTTCTGCTCAGCAGTTCATGGAACCTATACAAAAATTGAGCATATATTAGGATATAAAAACCTCAAAATCAAATGCAATAAGGCAGAAATAGTAAATGCATCCTTTTCAGACCACGATGCAATGAAAATTACATTTAAGAAAAAGCCAGGGGAAAATAGACCAAAAAACAATTGGAAACTAAATAATCTCATGCTAAAGAATGATTGGGTGAAACAGCAAATCATAGACATAATTAATAACTTCACCTGAGAAAATGACAATAATGAGACATCATACCAAAATGTGTGGGATGCAGCCAAAGCAGTAATAAGGGGAACTTGATATCTCTAGAGGCCTACTTGTATAAAATAGAGAAAGAGAAAGTCAATGAATTGAGCTTAAAACTAAAAATGCTAGAAAAGCAATAAATTAAAAACCCCCAGACAAACACGAAACTTGAAATTCCAAATATAAAAAGAGAGAGTAATAAAATTGAAAGTAAAAAAAATTGAATTAAGTAATAAAACTAAGAGTTGGTTCTATGAAAAATCCAACAAAATAGACAAACCCTTAGTAAATCTGATTTAAAAAAGGAAAGAGGAACAGCAAATTGTTAGTCTTAATAATGAAAAGGGAGGGGGCAGAGCCAAGATGGAGGAGAAGATACATGCAAATTCCTAAGCTCCCTTCTTCCCTCAATACTAACTAGTTTATTCAGCCTCAAAAATAATGCTGGACTGATAAAAACCATACAGATTAGAAGCACAACTTACCAGCCAAAGAGATTCTGGAATTTCGACAGAAGAGGTCGATTCTAAGGGGAGGAAAAAAAAGATCAGCACAGACAGTGTTAGATTGGGGCTAGTACACTGTGCCAAAAAGGCTGGGGAGAACTCTTGGATCAGAGAAGCCACTGAGATAGAAGAATCTGGCATAGGCTGATAGCTCTACTCTGCTTTTAAAAATAGCATATCAGAAGAGAAATCAAATCCACATTAAAGCAATAACCAAATAATATAATCACCCCAAACCGGAAGCGACCTAACAGATCTCAGCACACTTGCTGCTTTCTGGGGCTTTTCCTTGGAGCAGTTAAGAACCTGAACAGAGGGGGACACAGCTCAGGGCAGCCTCGAATCCACATAATGCGGGGCTCAGCCTGAGGCAGTGGAATTCTCCCTGCAGTGAAACTCCAGCAGCAGTGGAACTCCCATAATAACAGAACCTTTCTTAGCAGAAACTGTGCTTTCCATGCACACACTTCCAGTTTGAGCACAGGGACTTTTCACATCAGCTGCTAATATCCACGGCCCCATGGGATGCTTTGGTTGGGGTTTGTGACACTTTGACTCTTCAGCCTTTAGTCTTAGGGCAGTCGCTAGGCCACACAACTAGGGTCCTTCACTGGGCACTCCTTGCAACACAGGCATGCTAACCATCACTAAGTAACTTCCAGGGGGGAGGGGAACTCTCTCCCAGAGCTCTCTCTTAGTCCAGACACAGGAGGCAACCTATCCCCATCTGGGAGGAAGCTGATAAATAAATTTCCTACCCAAAGGTCAGACCCCGCACAGATTTTTAACAATGAGTAAGAAGCTGAAGAGAATGATTGACACCTTCTGTACAGAGAAAGAGTGGGTATCCAATCCCGAGGAGGCTAAAAGCAGACAGTCTCCAGATAATACTCTAAAGGGGAATGATAACTGCCCCACATCAAATAACACTCTCGTAGAGGAGACTATTAAAAAGTTAAGAGAGTTTAAAGAAAAATAGGGAAAGGAAAGACAAGCTATGATAGAGAATAACAATGTCCTGAAATATGAGTTGGAAAAAATAAAGAATGCACAGGAGGTGCAAGGAAACAAAATTTATGAATTAGAAAAGGTTAAAAAATCACAGGAAAGTAGGATTTGTGAATTGGAAAAAGAAAGTAACTCACTAAAAAAAGATTAGTGAAATGGAAAAAAAATTCAACAGAGCAAAATAATTCATTTAAAAACTCAATTGGGCATGGACAAAAAAGAACTAAAAAGTATGAATGAAGAAAATAACTCATTAAAAATCAGGACTGAACAAATAGAAATGAAGGATTCATTGAGTAACCAAGAATCAGTCAAACAAAAAACAAAAACAAAAAAAAAAAAGCAAAAACAAACAAACAAACAAGATGAAAAGCTGGAGAATAACGTCAAATACTTCCTGGGAAAATTTATAGGCCTGGAAAATATATCTGGGAGATATAATCTGAGGATCATTGGACTTCCCAAAAACTATGATGAAAAAAAGAGCCTAGATTCTATTTTACAGGAAGTCATCAAAAGAACTGTCCAGAGATAATAGAAACAGAAGGGAAAATAGGCGTTGAAAGAATTCATCGAACACCTTCTGAAAAAGACCCTAAAAAAAGAACTCCACAGAACATTTTGGCTAAGCTGCAGAACTACCAAACTAAGGAAAAAAAATACTGCAAGCAGCTAGGAAAAAACAATTCAAATATCAAGGTGCCACAATAAGGGTCATGCAAGATCTGGCTGCCTCCACATTAAAGGATTGAAGGGCCTAGAACGTAATATTCTGAAAGGCAAAAGAACAAGGACTGCAATCAAGAATAAACTACCCAGCTAAGTTTAGTATTTTCTTCCATGGAAGAAGATGGTCATTTAATGAAACAGAGGAATTCCATTTGTTTGTAAGAAAAAAACCAGAATTAAACAAAAAATTTGATCTACACCCACAAGATGTAAGAGAAGCAGAAAAAGGTGAAAAGAACTCTTGAGAACTTTATCTCTATTGTGGATATACAGAAAGTCCCTAAATTTGAGTTTACCGAGATAATTAAAAAAAAAAAAAAAAAAAAAAAAAAAAAAAAGGGAAGTAGTAAAGGGAAGGAGAAGTATCAGAAAAAGGGAAAGGAGAAATAAAAAGAGGGAATCTATATCTCAGAAATAGGCATAAGAAATCTACCAGAGATGAGGGAATTTAAAGAGGGGGAGAAACATTGTGTGAATCTTACTCTTATCAGAGTAGGCTCAAAGAGTAAATAATTGACATATTGTTTTTTCTCTCTCACCTCATTAAAAGTGGGGAGAGGAAAAGGGAAAAGGAAAAGAGGGGTAAGGGAAGGGTACAAGAAAGGGGAAGGGACTTAAAAGGAGGGGACAGGCATACTAAAAAGGGAGGGCTGTGTGTCACAAGGGGGGGTCTGTAAATAAAATATTGGGAAGGGGTTCAGGTGGGACAAGGGGGGAAAAAGCATAATCAGGGGATAATATGATGGCAGGAAATACAGAATTAGTAATTTTAACTGTAAATGTGAATTGGATGAACTCTCCCATTAAATGGAGGTGGATAGCAGACTGGATAAAAAGTCAGAACCCTACAATATATTGTTTACAAGAAACACAAAGCAGGGAGATACAAACAGAGTAAAGGTAAAAAGATTGGAGGAGAATCTATTATGTTTCAGGTAAAACCAAAAAAGCAGGGGTTGCCATCCTTATCTTAGATCAAGCAAAAGCAGGAATTGATTTAATTAAAAGAGATAAGGAAGGAAACTATACCCTGCTAAAAGGTAGCATAGACAATGAAGCCATATCAATACTAAACATATATGCAACAAGTGGTATAGCATTTAACTTCCTAAAGGAAAAGTTAAAAGAGTTGCAAGAAGAAATAGACAGCAAAACTATAATAGTGTGAGATCTCAACCTTGCACTCTCAGATTTATACAAATCAAACCACAAAACAAACAAGAAAGAAATTAAAGAGGTAAACAGAACATTAGAAAAACTAGGTATGATAGACCTTTGGAGAAAACTGAATGGTGATAGAAAGGATTATACTTTCTTCTCAGCAGTTCATGGAACCTATACAAAAATTGACCATATATTAGGACATAAAGATCTCAAAATTATATGCAGGAAAGCAGAAATAATAAATGCCTTCTTATCAGATCACAATGCAATAAAAACTACATTCAATAAGAAGTGAGGGGCAAACAGACCAAAAAGTAATTGGAAACTGAATAATCTCATGTTAAAGAATGATTGGGTGAAACAAGCAAATTATAGAAACAATTAATAATTTCACCCAAAATAATGACAATGATGAGACATCATAACAAAATTTGTGGGATCCAGCTAAAGCAGTAATAACGGGAAATTTTATATCTTTAGAGGCTTATTTGAATAAAATAGATAGAGAAGATAAATAAATTGGGCCTACAACTTAAAAAGCTAGAAAAAGACAAAATTAAAACTACCAACCAAAAACTAAACTTGAAATACTAAAATTAAAGGGAGAAATCAATGACATTGAAAGTAAAAAAAAAAAAATTTGAATTAATAAATAAAACCAAGATTTGGTTTTTTGAAAAAGACAACAAAATAGATAAGCCTTTGGTAAATCTGATCAGAAAAAGGAAAGAGGAAAATCAAATTGTTAGTCTTAAAAATGAAAAGGGGGATCTTTCCATCAATGAAGAGGAAATTAGAGAAATAATAGAAAGTTACTTTGCCAAACTTTATGACAATAAATTTGATAAGTAAGTGAAATGGATGACTACCTCCAAAAATATAGGCTTCCTAGATTAACTGATGAGGAGGTAAACTGCTTAAATAGTTCCATTTCAGAAAAAGAAATAGAACAAGTTATTAATCAAATCCCCAGGAAAAAATCCCCAGGACCAGATGGATTTACATGAGAATTCTACCAAACATTTAAAGAACAACTAGCCCCAGTGTTATATAAAGTATTTGAAAAAATAGGGGATGAAGGAGTTCTACCAAATTCCTTTTATGACACAGACATTGTACTGATACCTAAACCAGGTAGATCGAAAAGTGACAAAGAAAACTATAGACCAATCTCCTTAATGAATATTGATGCTAAAATTTTAAATAAGATATTAGCAAAAAGACTTCAGAAAATCATCTCCAGGATAATACACTATGATCAAGTAGGATTTATACCAGGAATGCAGGGCTGGTTTGTTATTAGGAAAACTATTGATATAATTGACCATATTAAATATCAAATTAATAAAAACCAAATGATCATCTCAATAGATGCAGAAAAAGCATTTTATAAAATCCAATATCCATTCCTACTAACAATGCTTGAGAGTATAGGAATAAATGGACTATTCCTTAAAATACTCAGGAGCATATATTTAAGATTGTCAGTAAGCGTAATATGTAATGGAGATAAACTGGAACCTTTCCCAGTACGATCAGGGGTGAAACAAGGTAGCCCATTATCACCATTACTATTCAATATTGTATTAGAAATGCTAGCCTCGGCAATAAGAGCCAAGAAAGAGATTCAAGGAATTAGAGTAGGAAATGAGGAAATCAAACTATCACTCTTTGCAGATGACATGATGGTATACTTAGAGAACGCCAAAGACTCTACTAAAAAGCTATTAGAAATAATTCAGGAGTTTAGCAAATTTTCAGGATACAAAATAAATCCACATAAATCTTCAGCATTTTTACACATCACCAGCAAAATGCAACAGCAAGAGATACAAGGAGAAATCCCATTCAAAAACAAATGTTGAGAGTATGAAATATTTGGGAATCCATATATCAAAGAAAAATCAGGAATTACATGAGCAAAATTACAAAACACTTGCCACAAAAATGTCAGATTTAAATAATTGTAAAGGTATTCATTGCTTGTGGACAGGCCGAGCAAATATAATAATGACAGTACTCCCCAAACTAATCTATTTATTTAATGCTATATCAGACTCCCAAGAAACTATTTTAATGACCTAGAAAAAATAATAGCAACAAAATTCATATGGAAGAATAAAAGGTCGAGAATTTCAAGGAAATTAATGAAAAAAAAAAGTCAGATGAAGGTGGTCTAGATATACCTGATCTAAAGCTATATTATAAAGCAGCCATCACCAAAACCATTTGGTATTGGCTAAGAAATAGACTGGTTGATCAGTGGAACAGATTAGGCACACAGGACAAAAAAGGATACAACTATAGCAATCTAGTGTTTGACAAACACAAATATACCAACATTTGGGAAAAAACTTCATTATTTGAAAAAAACTGTTGGGAAAATTGGAAATTAGAATGACAGAAATTAGATATGGATCCAAATTTAACACCATATACCAAGAGAAGATCAAAATGGGTCCATGATTTAGGCATAAAGAATGAAATCACAAATAGATTAGAGGAACAGAGGATAATCTACCTCTCAGACCTTTGGAGGAGGAATGAATTTATGACCAGAGGAGAACTAGAGATCATTATTGATCACAAAATAGAAGATTTTGATTACATCAAACTAAAAAGCTTCTGTACAAACAAAACTAATGCAAACAAGGTTAGAAGGGAAGTAACAAATTGGGAAAATATATTTATGGTTAAAGGTTCTGATAATGGCCTCATCTCCAAAATATACAGAGAATTGACTCTAATTTATAAGAAATCAAGCCATTCTTCAATTGATAAATGGTCAAAGGATATGAACAGACAATTTTCAGATGATGAAATTGAAACTATTTCCACTCATATGAAAGACTGTTCCAAATCACTATGAATCAGAGAAATGCAAATTAAGACAACTCTGAGATATCATTACACACCTGTCAGATTGTCTAAGATGACAGGAACAAATAACGATGAATGTTGGAGGGGCTGTGGGAAAACTGGGACACTGATGCATTGTTGGTGGAGTTGTGAAAGAATCCAACCATTCTGGAGAGCAATCTGGAATTATGCCCCAAAATTTATCAAACTGTGCATACCCTTTATTCCAGTAGTGCTACTACTAACTGGGCTTATATCCCAAAGAAATACTAAAGAAGGGAAAGGGATCTGTATGTTCCAAAATTTTTGTGGCAGCCCTTTTTGTAGTGGCTAGAAACTGGAAAATGAATGGCTGCCCACCAATTGGAGAATGGTTGGGTAAATTATGATATATGATATATGAAAATTATGGAATATGACCAACAAGACGATTACAGAGAGACTTGGAGAGACTTACATGAATTGATGCTGAATGAAATGAGCAGAAACAGGAGATCATAATACACTTCAACAACAATCCTGTTTGAGGATGTATTCTGATGGAATTGGATATCTCCAACAAAGAGAAGATTTAACTCAGATCCAAGTGATCAATGATGGACAGAATCAGTTACACCCTGAGAAGGTACACTGGGAAATGAGTGTAAACTGTTTGCATTTTTTTTTCTTCCCAGGTTATTTTTACCTTCTGAATCCAATTCTTTCTTTGCAACAACAACAACAACAACAACAACAACAACAACAACAACAACAACAACAAAATTCGGTTCTGCACACATATATTGTATTTAGGATATACTATAACATATTTAATATGCATGCCAATGCCTGCCATCTAGGGGAGGGGGTGGAGGGAAGGAGGGGATAATTCAGAACAGAAGGCAGTATAAGGGATAATGTTGTAAAAAAAATACCTATGCATATGTACTGTCAAAAGAAAAGTTATAATTATAAAATTAATTTTTAAAAATTTCCCCCAAGAAGTGCTTTGGCTGCATTCCATAATTTTTGGTATGTTGTCTCATTATTGTTATTTTCTTCAATGAAATTATGAATTGTTTCTATGCTTTGTTGTTTGACCCACTCATTCTTTACAATTACATTGTTAACTTTGCAATTTGTTTTCAATCTATCTTTCCATGGCTGTTCATTGAAGATAATTTTTATTTCATCTTGGGTCTAAAAAGAAGGCTTTTACTATTTCTACCTTTTTTCATTTGATTGTGAGGTTTTTATGGCTTACTACATAGTCAATTTTTGTTTATGTACCACATACTGCTGAAAAAAGGTATATTTCTATCTCTTTTCATTTTTCTCCAGAGTTTTATCATATCTAGGTTTTCTTGGATCCTATTAACCTCCTTACTTTCTTTCTTGCTTATTTTGTGGTTAGATTTGTTTAATTCTGGGAGGGGAGTGTTGAAGTCCCCCATTAATATAGTTTTCCCATCTATTTCTCCCTGGACCTGACTTCATACCTTCTCTAGGAATTTGTACTCTCTATCAGTTGATACTTATACATTTAATAATATTACCACTTTATTGTTTATGATATCCTTTATCAAGATGTACTTTAATTCCTTATGTTTTTTAATTAGTTCTATTTTTGCTTTTGCTTTATATGAGATCAGAATTCCTACTCCTGTTTTTTTTTACTTTAATTCTATTCCAGTCTTTTATCTTTACTACATATGTGTCTGCCTGTGTCAAATATATTTGTTATAAACAACATTTTGCAGGATTCTGTTTTATTGTTTTTGTTTTGTTTTGTTTTTTAATCTACTATGATGTTTATTTCCATTTTATGGGAGAATTCATCCTATTCACATTCACAGTAGTGAATGATTCATGTGAGCTAATTTGTCCAGTTATACTTAATCTTTTCTCTTCTCTCACTGCCATTCTTTTCCCACCCATTAACATCTTTTTCTTTTATATCAATACATGAGTCCACTCACAATCAGACCCTCTTTTAATATGATGTCCATTAGTACTATTCTGTTGTTTTAACCCACTCTACCTATGCCAATATTTTTTATCACCCCTCCTAGCTTCTCTTACCTTTTTTAACTAGTGTTTATGTCTTCTCTTCTATACAGCCCCTCCCTTTTTTCCCTCTTTCTCCTCCTTTTTTATAGGGTAAAATAAACTTCTATACCTAAATAAATGATTAAGCTACTCTTTCTTTTGAGCCAAAACTTATGAGGTCAAACTTCAGATAATGATAATCCTCTTCCCTTCTTTTCCTCAATTGTAATAGATATTTTGTGGCTCTTCATGTGGGCTAATTTGTCCCATTATACCTATCCTTTTCTCTTCTTCCACTACAGTCCTTTTCCCATCCATTAATACATTTTTTTTTGATATCAACACATCACAGTTCAGTCACAACCACATCCTCACTCCATGTGATTGTCCCCCCCCCCCCCCCCCCCCCAGTATCAGCTACAATTCTCAAGAGATACAGATGTAACTCTTTCTATCTTTGGATGTAAACAGTTTAATCTTTCAATAATCTGTATTTTCCAATTTAACTTTTTATGCTTCTCTTGAGTCCTGCTTTTGAAGATTAAATTTTCTGTTTAATTCTGTATTTTTTTTGATAGAAATGATTGAAAGTCTCTTACTTCATTGAAGATCCATCTCTTCACTTTAAAGATGATTCACAATATCACTTTGTAGTTAATGTTTGGTTATAACCCCAGGTTATATTATGATATTCCAGGTGCTTTTGTTATTTCTTTTTGAAGCTACCAGATTCTGAGTAATCTTGACTGTTACTTCTTGATATTTGAATTGTTTTGGTCGAGCAGCTTGCAGTCATTTTTCCTTGACATTGTAGTGCTGGAATTTTACAATAATGTTTCTTCAGGTTTTCCTATTGAGATTTTTTTCTGAAAGTGATTGTTGGATTCTTTCAATGAATATTTACTTTTTGTTTCTTGAAATTCAGGACAAATTTCCTAGATTATCTATTGAAGAATGCTTTTCAGGTTCTTTTTTGGGGGTATGGTCTTCATGTTGACCAATAACTTTTATATTATCTCTTATGGATCTATTTTCCAAGTTGTTGGTTTTTCAATGAGACATTTTACATTTTCTTCCTTTTTATGGCTTTTAGTTTGACTCATTCTTGGTGTTTCTTAGAGTCATTAGCTTCCATTGCCTCATTCTAGTTTTTAATGGGTAATATTTTTCAGTCAGCTTTTGTATATCTTTCTCTATTTGGTTAATTCTAATTTGAAGATTTTTTTTTTCATTTGGCCAATTGTATTTTTCAGAGAACTGTCTTCTTTTCCCAAGCTGTTCACTTTCTTACATAGCTCTCACTAATTTTCTCATTTTTCTTCTCTTCTATATTTGCTATTTAAAGTCTTTTATGAGCACTTCCAAAAAGCCTCTTTGATACTGAGACCAATTCATATCAGTCTTTGAAATTTCCTCTGTGGACATTTTGTTCTCACCTGAGTTTCTGTTTTGGTCTTTCCTCTCACCATAGTATCTTTCTTTGGTCAAGATAGTTTTCCATTTCTCGCTCATTTCCTTTTTTTCCCTTTTAATATTTCCTTTTTTAATTATTATTCTTTTTTTTTTATTTTTACTTTTATGGTTGATCTCTGCTCCTGAGGCAAAGAAGATGCTGTCCCAAGGTTCCTGTACAGGTCTGAGTCTTGACTTTGAAAACAGACTTCCCTCTTTGCAGGGATAGTTTCCAAAAAACACCCTGGTTTACCAGAATTTGCCTTCTGAGCAGCTCCTCTACTGGTTTGCTCCACTAATAAGTTGTCAGTTATTTATCTCATGTGATTAAGACCTTCTTACTTTCTTTCCCAGACTCTGTCTGAATTGGGCTGAACACCCCTTTCAATCAGTCATACTGACTTTTCTTGATCTTTTTCTAATCTATTTTGACCTGGAGAGTGGTTTAATTCTGTCAGATTTTGTTCAGAGGCTTGGTTCCATGTTATTTGTTTGAGGGAAGTTGGAGAGCTTGAGCAGCTTCCTGGCTTTACTCTGCCATCTTGGCTTCACTCCCCAGAACTCCAAGCTTCCTATTATCCAAAAAAAAAAAAAAAAAAAAAAAAAAAAGAATCAATGTAATTCCACACCCACAATTATTCATGAGATTCAATAGCTCATCAAATATATATTTATGCACTTCCAAGCTTCTATAAGTTGAGGTTCTTGGAGTATGTTTCTTATAAGTCTCCTCCAATTCTAAATATATGATTTGATCATTAAATATTTCAATGATTCTACCATTTTGCTTTAAGACCTATATATACTGTGCTATACTTGTTGCCTGTTATGGTAAACCAAAAGCAAAATGTTTCCAGCTCTCACAAGTAGGTAATAAGGTGTGAAAAAAATAAGTATGAAATCAGATTCTGTGGTGTTCCTTCACTTTTAAGGACCAATGATATTATGGGGTGATATATTGAGTTGCATGTGAATTTGGCACAAAAGTCTCAATGAGTGATGATGACATGTGACTAAGTTGTAATTGTTTTTTAATGCTTGCTTCACAGCCTTCATGGTCATTAGAATAAATTGTTTTCATCAACCTGTATTGCTCAAAGAGATTTTCATATTCTTGCAGCAGGCATATCTCTTATTTACCAAGTTTCAGTTAGCCTCAACATTGTTTAAACACTCTTCTGAGAATGTTTTACTAGGGTACTATTGAGCATGCTACAGCTTTCTGGAGGTACAGTTTGGTTGAAAGTTGAAAATACAAGTTGTTTAATAGTCTAAAAGAGTTTGGGAAGCCCTCACACCAAAGGCATAGTCCTCTCTGAACACCCCCATCAGACTCTCAGAAAGCAATCTAGAAAAATTTCAGGAATACACATTTTTCTTGCTCACCACAAAATATAGTTTTCACTTTATTTGTATCCATAATTATATGCAAATTTGAAAGTCTACAATTTTTTAAAAGATTAGAAATATTTGACTACTCAGTAGGGAAGATGAGATAGTAGTAAAATTCAGCTTTAAAAACGTAAAACTGTAAAGTGTATACTATGGGCAAAGCCCCAATAACTAATATTAAAACTAAATTGTCAAGAAATTGATAGATGAGATAAGAATATTATTGTCAACCCCATTTGTTTTGTTTCTTACCTTTCAAAATAAAATTTGACTTAGTCATTAATAGAATTTAGTCTCAGGAATATAGAGAGGGACATATCTTTTATTTATTTATTTATTTTTTTTTCTGTGTAGGTAAGTGGCATGTCACTGAGAATGAGAAGTAGAAAGAGAAAAAGATAGGAAAGAAACAGAGACAAAGCACAGCCAAGCACAGAGATAGCATCACAGAAAAAGAGCAACAGAAAGTGTGTGTATGTGTGTGTGTGTGTGTGTGTGTGTGTGTGTGTGTGTGTGTGTGTGTGTTTCAGGGAAACCCAATTATAGTGGCAGGGTATAATAGAATTATAAGAAGCCTTAGGAATGATTCAGTCCCCTTCTTTCTCTCTAAAGGAAACTTAAGCCTAGGGTAGAAAAATAATTTGCTTAAGACCACGAAGTGCTAAGTTTTGGAGGTGATATTTGAATTTAGATTCTCCTAAATTCTGAGCCAAAGCTATTTTTATCATTTCAAGATTATCTTGTTTAGTTTTCTTACATAATATCAATAACTTCCTCAAGATCACACAGGTAGCAGTTGAAATAGCATAGACTAGTCCATTACTGCTGACTCCAAATATAGCACTTTGTTGTTATACCATACTTCCCTATCAACATAAGTGTTTTTGGATAGATGAAAAACAATCCATTTAAGCCTTTATAAAAGGAAAGAGATGGGGAATGGAAGTGAAAGAAAGGAAAGGGGAAAGAAAGGAAGAGAAGACAAGGAAAAACAAAAAAAGGGAAGGGGAAAGAATACATACATATAAAATTACATATGTATATATATGGCAATAAGGAGGGAAAGTAGTAGAAAGCTCTCAACCTTACTACCCATATGGTAACCTTTCTAAGTCTTAATTTCTTCAGCTGAAAAAACTGAGCTGGATCAAATAGAAATGGGAAGCACTAAAGTGTACATTAAGATCTCTAGATAACATGCTGAATTTGGGAAAAAATGTAACATTGTATATTGTATTTTAATTTATTTAGCTAAATAAGTAATCTTCAGCCACAGTCAACCTGTTTTGGATGCCACTCAGGATTATTGTAAGCTAAATGAAGGTTCTGTAGTTCATACCACTTGGCTACATAAACTGAGTTAGCCAGTATAACACAGAAGTGTTGAGAAACCAGAGTGCCAAGAAAGAGTGAGGGAGGAGAAAAATTACAACTCCCGTGTATTAGGAGATTAGTTATATATTGTAATTTTGTCTTTTGAAGTAAAGTATTCTATGTAAAAGTAATCTGTTAGTGACTTATTGAACTAGGGTTTAGGACAACATCCCCTAAAATTATGAGAATAATATTAGTAGAAGCTGTTACGATTTTCATGTAGTCTAGATCCTCAATTTTCCTTAAAGATATTAGACAACCCTGGAGGGAGGAATGAGATCTAGTACACCTGGTCTTTATATAGTATGGTAGTCAATTGCACATAAGGATCTTGTTTAACTTAGGGATGTGTAACCATTTCTAGTTCATCTAAAAAAGAATCTTTCTTGAAGTCCTTTTGAATCCTGATTATATTGTCATAGATATTTCTTTATCCCCACTTTATTACTTTATTCCCTACTCCCTAAGAGATGCCTCCTTTGATTTGTAGCCTATATCTTTAAACTTGGCAAGACTGAGCCATTCAATCTTTTTTTGCTATCCTCATATTGGATGAATATCCAAGTTTCATCACTAGCAAGGACATCATGAATAAAATAATAAGAAGGGATAAATATACCCTCTTACCCTCCCTCCCTGCCCCTTTTTTTGTGTGAAATTGGTCTAGGAGAGTTTGTTCTATATTGATTGCACTCAGCTTCAATGTGTCATAGGAATTTCCGTGGACCCAGGAGTTTGAGGCACAGAGTGCTTTAGAGCCAGGACTGCAGGGAGATGCTGAAGTTAACCAGTACAACATGGAAACTCTGAGAAGCCAGAGCACCAGGAAAGGATGAGAAAGGGAAAAAATTATGAGGCCCATGTTTTGGGGGAATAGATTTACTTATTTGTGATTATACCTTTAGCAATAAAGATTTCTAATCTATTAATGAATATTTGAACAAAGCATTCTATTTTTTTAACTTTTGTAATAATTTTATAATTACAAATTTTTGACAGTAAATATGCATTATGTTTTACAACATAATCCCTTGCACTCCCTCCTGTTCCGAATTTTCCCCACCTTCGCTCTACCTTCTCCCCTAGATGACAAGCAATCCCATACATGTTAAATGTGTTATAGTATATCTTATATACAATATATGTGTGCAGAATGGAATTTCTTATTTCACAGTAAGAATTGCATTCAGAAGGTAAAAGTAACCTGGGAAGAAAGAAAATAGTGCAAATAATTTACACTCATTTCCCAGTGTTCCTTCTCTGGGTGTAGCTGATTCTGCCCATCATTGATCAACTGGAACTAAATTAGATCTTCTCTGTGTTGAAGATACCCACTTCCATCAGAATGCATCTTCATATAGTATCATTGTTGATGTGCATAATGATTTCCTGTGAACCAAGCATTCTTTTTTTTTTTTTTTTTTTTTTTCGGGGGGGGTTCTTTTTTTTCCATATAATGGAATTTTTTATTACTATTCTGCTCCGTACATTAACTGTACAATGGAATTTCTGAAATTTAGATAAGACCTTGAATACTTATGAATTTTCTTTTTTTTATTTATTTATAATTTTTTTCACAGTATATATGCATGAGTAATTTTTTTATAACATTATCCCTTGTATTCATGTTTCCTAATTATCCCCTCCCTCCTCTAGATGACAGGCAATCCCATACATTTTACATATGTTACAATATAACGTAGATACAATATATGTGTGTAAATACCATTTTCTTGTTGCAAATTAAGTATTAGATTCCTAAGGTATAAGTAACCCGGGTAGATAGACAGTAGTGCTAACAATTTACATTCACTTCCCAGTTTTCCTTCTCTGGGTGTAGTTGTTTCTGTCCATCATTGATCAACTGGAAGTGAGTTGGATCTTCTTTATGTTGAAGATATCCACTTCCATCAGAATACATCTTCATACAACATTGAAGTGTACAGCGATCTTCTGGTTCTATTCATTTCACTCAGCATCAGTTGATGTAAGTCTTGCCAAGCCTCTCTGTATTCCTCCTGCTGGTCATTTCTTACAGAGCAATAATATTCCATAACATTCATATACCATAATTTACCCAACCATTCTCCAAGTGATGGACATCCATTCATCTTCCAGTTTCTAGCCACTACAAAAAGAGCTGCCACAAAAATTTTGGCACATACAGGTCTCTTTCCACTCTTTAGTATTTCTTTGGGATATAAGCCCAATAACAGCAATGCTGGATCAAAGGGTATGCAGAGTTTGATAACTTTTTGGGCATAGTTTCAAATTGCTCTCCAGAATGGCTGGATTCTTTCACAACTCCACCAACAATGTATTAGTGCCCCAGTTTTCCCACATCCCCTCCAACATTCATCATTATTTGTTCCTGTCATCTTAACCAATCTGACAGGTGGGTGTGTAGTGGTATCTCAGAGTTGTCTTAATTTGCATTTCTCTGATCAGTAGTGATTTGGAACACTCTTTCATATGAGTGGATATAGTTTCAATTTCATCATCTGAGAATTGTTTGTTCATATCCTTTGACCATTTATCAATTGGAGAATGGTTTGATTTCTTATAAATTAGGGTCAGTTCTCTATATATTTTGGAAATGAGACCTTTATCAGAACCTTTAACTGTAAAAATATTTTCCCAATTTGTTACTTCCCTTCTAATCTTGTTTGCATTAGTATTGTTTGTACAGAAACGTTTTAGTTTGATGTAATCAAAATCTTTTATTTTGTGATCAATAATGATATCTAGTTCTCCTCTGGTCATAAATTTCTTCCTCCTCCACAGGTCTGAGAGGTAGACTATCCTCTGTTCCTCTAATCTATTTATTATCTCATTCTTTATGCCTAAGTCATGGACCCATTTTGATCTTATCTTGGTATATGGTGTTAAGGGTGAATCCATATCTAATTTCTGTCATACTAATTTCCAGTTTTCCAAACAGTTTTTTCCAAATAATGAATTTTTGTCCCTAATGTTGGTATCTTTGGGTTTGTCAAAGACTAGATTGCTATAGATGTACCCTTTTTTGTCCTTTGCATCTAATCTGTTCCACTGATCTACCGGTGTATTTCTTAGCCAACACCAAATGGTTTTGGTGACTGCTGCTATGTAATATAGCTTTAGATCAGGTACACTTAGACCACCTTCCTCTGACTTTTTTTTTCATTAGTTCCCTTGCAATTGTGAACCTTTTATTCCTCCATATGTATTTTGTTGTTATTTTTTCCAGGTCATTAAAATAGTTTCTTGGGAGTCTGATTGGTATAGCACTAAATAAATAGATTAGTTTGGGGAGTATTGTCATCTTTATTATATTCGCTCGGCCTATCCAAGAGCACTGAATGTCTTTCCATTATTTAAATCTAACTTTATTTTTGTGGCACCCCCAGGTGAAGCCCAGGGCCACACCCACATTGCCGAGATCTGTTAGGTCACTTCCAGATTGGGGTGGTTCTAGTATCTGGCTTTATATTTTAAAGTGGCTTGATTTCTCTTCTGAACTGCTGTTTTATAAGCAGAGAAGAGCTAACATCCTGTGCCAGATTCTTCTATCTCAGTGGCTTCTCTGATCCCAGAGCCCTCCCCAGCCAGATTGGGGCAGTGTGCTAGCACCCAACCATCTGTTCTGGCCTTTTTTCTTCCTCCCCTGGGAACCGACCTTTACTGTTGAAACTGCAGTTTCTCTTCAGCTGGTAAGTCATGCTTCCAGTCCTTGTGGTTTCTATCAGTCCAGCGTTATTTTTGGGGCTGATTTAACTAATTGGTATTGAGAAAAGAAGGGAGCTCACAAAATCGAGTGTATCTTCTCCTCCATCTTGGCTCCGCCCCCCTGAACCAAGCATTCTTGAAGAAAAGACCAGAGCTAAATAAAAATTTGACTTTCAAATATAAGACTTTAGAAAAACATCAAAAAAGAAACCAGGAGAAAAAAATCATGAGAATCTTAATAAGATTAAATGGTTTACATTCTGACATGGAGAAATAATACTCATAACTAATAAGAATTTTCACATTATTATTTTTATTTTTATCTTATTTATTAATTTAATATTTCCTCACTTACATTTGAAACATTTTTTTTCATTAGTTTTTCTTAAACTTCTAAGGTTTAGATTCTCTCCCTTATACCCACCCATAGCATCATTAAGAAACCTCATGTAACATTATGGTTTCCATAAAAGTCATGAAAGAAAACACAGACGTCCAACCCTAATAAAAATAAACCTTCAAGAAAAATAAAATTAAGAGAGAGAGAAAGAAGAGGAGAGAGGAGAAAGAAAGAGAGAAGGAGAGAGCCAGAGACACACAGAGACAGAGACAAAAACAAAAACAAAAAGACAGAGAGAGAAAAACAGAGAGGATAGGAGGAAAGGAGGGAGAGGGAAAGTATGATTTAATGTGTATTCAGACCCAATCAATTTCTTTTCAGGATACGGAAAAGATTTTTCATCATAAGTCACAACTTCACAGAGCAAGGGTGGATCATTTTACTGTTTAGAATAGCAAAGTCATTTATAGCTGGTCATTCAAGAACATTGATAATATTTTGTATACAATACATTTAATTTTGCTTGAGTTCATGGAGGACTTTGCAGGTTTTTTTTTTTTTCCCCAAGAACAATCTGCTCATCACTTCTCATATAACTACAATTCATTCATTCATTCCTCAATTGATGGGCATTCCCTTAATTTCTAATTATTTGCCCTGAGAAGAGAGCTGCTACAAATGTTTTTGTGATATAGATCTATTTTTTTTCCTTTTGTTAATATTCTTTTTAAAATCCCTTTTGGAATTCATGCCTAGTATTGGCATTATTAAATCAAAGGATATGCATGAAATTATAACCCTTTGGGCACAGATCATATCTCTTGATCATTTATCAATTGGGGCATGGCTCTTATTTTTTATAAATTTGATTCAGTTCCCTCTCTTTGAAACTTGCTTCAAAATTATTTTTATTATTACTTACTAACTGTATTTATTTCCTTCTCTTTATTATATTCTCTCTCTCCTTTCACTATGCCCATGCCCAAAAATGATTTAGTACAGATCATTCCCTCCCCCAATATGTTCTCTCTTTTTTTCACCCTCCTCCTTCTTGTATCCCATTTCCCCCCTATTTTCCTGCAAGGTAAGATAAATTTCTGTACCCATATTGAATGTGTAGGTTACTTTCACTTTGAGCCAATTCTAATGAGAGTAAGGTTCACTCATTCTCTCCACCCTTTCAGGGTAAATGTTTTTTTTTGTTTGTTTGTTTGTTTTTTTGTTTTGTTTTGTTTTTGTTTTTGTTTTTGTTTTTGTTTTTTTTATGGTAGATAATTTGCATCATTCCATTTCTCCCTTCCCCTTTCTCCTAATACATCCCTATCTCACCATTTAATTTCATAACTTTTTAGATATTATCCCCTGATATTCAACTAATGACTGTGCCCTCTGTCTATATATTCCTTCTAAGTGCCATAATAATAAGAAAGTTCTAATGAGTTACAAACATCATCCTTTCATGTGTGAAAGTAAAAGATAAACCTCATTAAGTCCCTTGTGATATCACTTTCCTGGTTACCTCTTTATGTTTCTCCTGAATCCTATATCTAAACATCAGATTTTATATTCAGCTCTGATATATTCATCATGAATGTTTGAAAAATATTCTATTTCATTGAATAACCATTTTTCTTTTGAAAGATTAAATTCAGTTTTGCTGGATAGGTGATTCTTAGTGTAATTCTAGTTCCATTAATTATTGAGGGTATCATATACTAAGCCCTCCCATCTTTTAATTTAGAAGCTGTTAAATCTTATAATTATCCTGACTGTGGCTTCACTATATTTGAATTGTTTCTTTCTCAATACTTGCAATATTTTTTTTGCAATTTTTAAAATTTTTATTAAAACTTTTAATTTTCAAAATATATGCATAATTTTCAAAATTCACCCCCACAAATACCTGTATTCCAAAAATTTCTCTTTTGGCTCTCTTTAACACAAGACTATTGGAACTGTCCTGAATTATTTCATTGTTGAAAGGAGACACATGCATCAGAATTGATCATTATATAATATTGCTGTTCCGATGTACAATGATCTTCTGGCTCTGCTCACTTCACTTAACATCAGTTCATGAAAGTCTCTCTAGGCCTCTCTGAAATTAACCTGTTGGTCATTTCTTAGAGAACAATAATATTCCACAGCATTCGTATACCATAACTTATTCAGTCATTCTCCAACTAATGGAAGTTACACTTTCCAATTTCTTGCCTCTACAAAAAGGATTTCACAAACATTTTTGCACATGTGGGTCCTTTCCCTCTAATGATTGATGTGGACTTATTTGGTATCCTGCAACTTTGCTAAAATTGTGTATTATTTCTAGTAGTTTTTTAGTTGATTCTCTAGGGTTCTCTAATTATGTCATCATATCATCTGCAAAGAGTGATAATTTGGTTTCCTCATGACCTAATGTAATTTCTTTAACTTCTTTTTTTTTTTTTTTATCTTATTGTCAAAGATTACATTTCTAATACAATATTGTAAAGTAATCATGGGTGACTGTGTTTCTCTCCTGATCTTACTGGGAATGTTTCTAATTTGTTCCCAGGACATATGATGCTTGCTAATAGTTTTAAATAGAAGATGCTGGTTATTTTAAGGAAAACTCAATTTATTCCTATTTTTTCTAATGTTTTTCTAGGAATCTATGTTGGTTTTTATCAAATGCTTTTTCTGTATTTATTGAATAATCATATGAATTTTGTTAGTTTAGTTATTCATATAGTCAATTATGCTAATAATTTTCTTACTATTGAACCAGCCCTTCATTGCTGGTATAAATCTTACTTAGTCATGCTATATTATCTTGGGGATAACTTGCTTTAATTTCTTTGCTAATATTTTAAGATTTTTCCTTTAATATTTGTTAGGCAAATTGGTCTATAATTTTAGCCATACTTGGTTTAGCTATCAGCAGCCTGTCTCTTGTCATTTAAAAAAAAAAAAATTGGTAGGACTCTTTCTTTCACTATTTTTCATAACAGTTTGCATAGTATTGGAATTAATTGTTCTTTAAATGTTTGGGAGAATTTATATGTAAATCTATGTGGTACTGGAGATGTTTTTTCTCTTAGGAAATGGATTGTTTAATTTTTTTTAATGGAAATATTTGATTTACTTCCTCCTCTGATAATCTGGACTACCTATATTTTTGTAAATATTTATCCATTTCATTTAGAGGGAGGGGGGGATAATTTGGAAAAAAATGAATACAAGGAATAATATTATAAAAAATATATATAATAAAAATTATTTAAAAAAGAGTCAATAACAAAGATCAGTTTCAAGGAATTTCAATATGAATAAATTGGGGTTTTTTTACATAGAAAATATAAGATGTGTCTAAGCTTGACATCAATAATATTACAACTCAAAAGAAAGATAGGGAAAGACATGGTAAAAATAGTAATTGTCATTCAAATGAGGTGCAGAGGAAGAATAGACACAAATACATTAGGGGGGGAGAAAGACTCATAATTCTGAAAACCTACTCATATCAGCAATATGTTAGATAGACAGTATTACATATATACCATAAATGGCATAGCACCTTCCAAATTTCAAATGAGGGGGGAGGGATAAGAAGACAGAGAAGCAAAGGGGGGGAAAATATAAGAGATGGATTCTTAAGTGAGGAGGAAGGTTAAGAAATAGCAAGACAAGTTAAGAGCATTTAAAGCAAAGGGTCAGCACGGATAAGAAGGACTTCTGTATATATGTGGGGATATGTATGTATATGTATATGTACATATCATATGTCCTTTATTAACTATTGCCTGCTTGAGATGGGGGATGAAAGAGAGGAAAAAGAATAAAGTATAGAAGGTATGAAGCAGAGAATAAAAGAATAATTGACAGGAAGTAAAGAATAGATGGATACTCATGAATATAATTTCTTCTACTAATATAGAGATGTTTTTGAATGGTATTTATTGTTACATATTTTTAATCCTCCCTGATGTTTTGCTGAGCATATGATAATGTTCTCTTTTGTTTTGTATTTCTTTTTCCTTAATCTGTTTTTTTTTTAATTAAAGCTTTTTATTTTCAAAACATCTGCATGGATAATTTTTTCAACATTGACCCTTGCAAAACCTTGCATTTCAAAAATTTCCCCTTCACTCCACCCTCTTTCCTGGATGATAATCCAATATATATTAAACATGTATAATTCTTCTATACATATTTCTACAATTATTGTGCTACACAAGAAAAATCAGATAAAAAAGGAAAAAAATGAGAAAGAAAAAAAATGCAAGCAAACAACAACAAAAATAATGATAATGTGATTTTGTGATCTACATTCAGTTCCCACTGTCCCACTGTCATCCCTCTGGGTGTAGATGGCTCTCTTCATCACAAGATCATTGGAACCAGCCTCATTCATCTCAAAGAACCATATCAGGTGTCAGCTTACAGTATCATAGATTTAAACCTAGCAGGAATCTGTTGGAGCATCTACAAATCCAACCCCTACTTACCAATGTGGAAACTAAAGCACAGAGAAGTGAAACATGTTTCTTAGAGTCACATAGTGATGTGTTGGACATAAGATTTCAGTTCAAGTCTTCTCGACATCATGTCCAATATTACATTCCCTATACTACCACTTACTGTAACTATTTATTATGATTCATTGTGGTTATTTATCATGTAACTATTTATCATAATTCTTAGAGCTTAGCAGATCTGTGTACTTCTCTATATTAACTGCAAAATTGTCCAAGAATGGTCATTGTTTTCTGATTACTATAGTCTGTTAAAGATTGTTCCTATCAAAACACCAGAACTACTGATTCAAACTACCTTCTATATTTACTTCTTATTCTTGAAATTCCAGGAATGTCTATGAGCTACTTCTTATTGGCTTAATAAAAATAATTGTTACTTGTAAGTGTGAACATTGACATCTCAAAAATTGGCAAAGGTTACACATCAGGACTTGATATATTGTTTTGGGTGCCCATCACTAAGAAAGTGATAGAGTTAATAGTGTAAAATAAAAAAAAAGTGTCTCATTTATTTTTTTTCTGGAAAGTAAATACTTAAACTCTTGCCAGAACACCTCTGGGAACTCCCCATATAGAAATTCTCTGCTTTGATTTATCAACTCTTATATCAACTTATAGTTTTGGAAAGCTATCTGGGCAAATTTGAGGTTGCTATTTGCCCAAGATTACATAGAGAATATATGTTAGAAACTTGTCTTGAACTTGTGTGACTTTGGGCAAATTACCCTCCAGTCTCATTTCTTGACATATAAAATAAAGTAGTTGAACTAAATGATATTCTAACTCTAAATTTATCATCCTATAATCATCTGATTCTATAATATAATTCTTTCTGCCTCCAAGGCAAGACATCTATTCATTAGCTGTTCTCACTTCCACACATATCTTATAACTGACTCATAACTGATGTCTTTCCCAAATTTGATCTCAATTTTATTGCAACAACTCTGATTGGTTTCTGTTCCCAGGATTGACCTTATAAATTCCACCAATCATTTTTCAGTTTTTTAACTTGTTGAAAGAATCTTGTTATTTATTGTTAGAGAGTTCAGAAATGGTCATCTATATTCTCAACCACATGTGAATTATTTCTGACATTTTTAGACCTCAGATTCCCCATATACTATACTTGAATCCCCCAAATTTCTAAAGACAAATAAAAAATGTCTCGTGTGTGTGTAAAAATAGTAATCTAAGTTAAGAGGTTGAGAAAGAGAAAGATTAGAGACAGGTTAAAGTAGAAGAAATAGCCCAAAGTAGTTAAACCATTATGAGTGGCAGCATATAGGGAAAACAATATATTTTAATTTCCAAGGTAGGAGGGGGTTGTATATATTAAGTAGGAGGAGGAAAACAGAAAGGAAGAAACATTTAGTCCATTTCTATTATGTTCTAGTCATTGTGATAATTTAGGAAAGTGATATTCTTTTATTTGGTAATCGCATCTCTGACAGGTATGTATTGTAATTACACTCAGTTTTAGTTGAGGAAGCTAAGGCAGACATAGGTGAAATTATTTGCCCAATATCATAAGGATAGCAAGTTACTGGTCTGGATTTGAATTCATACTCCATGACCACAGTCATATCTTCTGAATTACTGATCTGTCAAAAAGAAATATGATAAGAAAAAGAGATTGAATATTAGCCTCTTCCACTTTTTCCCCCCATTAACCTTAACTGTGGAGAGCCCATTGCTTTAAGAACTATCTGAGATGAATTCACTTTTTGTGCTATTTAGTCCAAATTCTTCTCCATTGCTAGCTATGAAGACCAAACAATGGCTGGCTCCAAGTGTAGAATATATTCTACACTTCCTAGTACTTCCTAGGTATATTTCTTTACTTTTATCCAATGGGATTGAACTAAGATATTGACATGTAACAAAAGGTATATTTATAGACACCTCATTTTATTTCTTAATCTGCATAAGTTTGGTGGAGTTGGAAACAATGATCTTTACACACAAAAAAAGGATAAAATGGATAATAGATTGGGTATGCTGAAAAGACATTCATTTGTGGAATTAATTTACAATGTTGAAAACATAATTACTGCCTGATTAAAGTACATTTTTTTTCTCTTATGGACATTTATTTTTAATTTATTAATTTCAATGCTCATTACAGCCTGATTATACTCTCTTTCCAGAGGAAATAAGATTTGAAGTGCCTTGCATTGTGTTCATTGTTTTCTATGCAGTAATTGGGGATCTGACATGAACTTCAATTCTTTGTACTTTCTATATCTTCAGTTTCTATTTTAAGTTGATTGTATTTGCAAGGAAAAAATTTAGGGGCCTTCAGTTGCAAATCAGTTACTGAAAGATGCGAGCTTATTTAAAGTGTCATGAGTGACACATCTGCTATAAGAGATTTGAAACTCTTTTATGGAAGTTACCAGTGAATTCAAAGCAAGGGAACACTCCTAGTTACTTCTTCCTCCCTTGCCACAATAGTAATTAATCAGTAAGTAGTAATTGTATATAAGACAGTTGGAGGCAAGAGAGAAAAAGCAAAGTATGTCTTTGTGTCATAGCTTGAAGTACTTACAATCTAATTTTAAAAGATATATTTATCATAAGCATATAAGATAAATAAGGGAAAACAACATTTAACATCTAAAATGCTAAATGAATGTTGTAAAGAGAAAGTGGTATCTTAGTGTTAGATATCATAATCAGAGCCTGGAAAGAACAGTAAAGACTTTCTAAAAAAGGAGTGGTTCGTGTTGAACTTTGAAGAATAAGAAGGATTCCAATAGAAATGACAAAAATATGGGGAAAATGTTTTGAGAGTAAGGGAATAACAAGCAAAAGTGTTGAGATAAAAATGTCATAGGTATATTTGAGTAATAGTTAGGCAGTATGAGTTAGAGCAGAAAAGCTTGGGACATCTGTGTAGTTAGAGATAAAAGATGGAAATGTAAGATGAAGAGAGTATAGAGAGAATTGAAATACAGGCTTCAAGAAGGAAGAACAATTTTCCTGTCTTGAAAAATAAATGCAAAATATTATCACATAATATGTCACCATTGATATTTCTTTGTTAAATATTTTATGTAAATAAATGTTTCTTAATAAATTGTCAAAGTTTTAATTTTTTTTTTTATTTTGACTTCTAAATTCTGTCCCTCCTGCCCATTTTCTTTCATCCTTGAGAAAGTAAGCAATTTGACAAGCAAAGCATGTTGCAAAAGAAAACAGAAAAAAATAACAAGAAAAATAAACTTTTTAAAGTGTGCTTAAAAATTATCCTCAGATTTCCTTGGTTCTCTCTGGACGTATATAACATTTTTGGTCTTGGATCCTTTGGAATTGTCTTGGATAATTTTCTTCAACAGAGTAGCTAAATCTTTCACTATTGAAATGTCTTATATTTCTTTTTATCTTCTTTTTAGACTAGTTTTATGTTTTGAAAAGAAATCTTATAATCTAAAGCAAATGGAGGTTCAAATTCTTAACTGATAATCAATAAAGAATGTTTCAAAGTTTATATATATATATATATATATATATATATATATATATATATATTTATTTATTTTTTTTTTCACTCAGGATGTGTCAATATATTTATTGTTCATGAGTAGAAATTGAAGGCATCTCTCAAGAAGATGAATGGCACCTTGATTTTTTTTCTCTAAATATTATATTTTAATATATTTTTATTGTTCAGGGGAAAAATAAATGCTAAATAGAAATTATCATGAGTATATGAACTTAGGCACTGATTAGAGTGTGGGGGTATATGTGTGTGTGTGTGTATGTGTGTTTGGGGGAAATATTGAGTGAGACATCCAGAGCAGCAGTTTAGAGGACTATATCATAAAGGAAAAAACACTAAACATTTGTCAGGGCATAAATGTCTGAGAGAATTTTAATTAAATATACTATTAGATTCATGACCTGGCAACAATTTATACACATTATCATCTAGTTCCCATAGTTTTGATGTAGGTTGTGTTCCCAGTAAGAAACGAATCCTTTCAGATGGATTTATTCCTTTCTGATTCCCTGCCCCTCCTAGCTGATGCATTAACAATTCAAGAAGCTAGGGCTTTTGATTCACAAATCCTGGTCAAAAGCCTCCCTTTGAATTACAATAGAAGATCCAAGCTCTCCCAGCCCCCATGGAATCTGAACCATCTTAGGACTCCACCCACGAGCCCTTTTAGTTAAATCTCTCATAAATCTCAGTCCTTTCTTTGCAGAGGTTCCAAACATGGGAGCCTTATGCCTTGCATGACAAGAATCTTTGCCCACTGGAACACTGTTTCCAGTGTCCTCTTATCTCTACCTTCACCTTTTAATAACTAGACTTTAACTTTTCTTCCAAACCCCAAAATAAACCTCTTTTATCAATCTAGGTTTTCGGGTCTGTATATTCCTTTACAGGGGACTCTTGCACCACCATTAGACCTCATTAAACTTCATATCCTTGTGCTGAATCCAGAGGGCTTGCAGGGGAGCTCTATTTGACTCCCTGTACCCCGAACTTGCCACTAGTGCTCAATTAAACCCTAATTTCTTTTAGGTACCCCAATTCTAGACCTCATCAGTTTGAATTCTAAGAAGCATGGAATAGAATAATATCTAATATAGCCCTCTTTGACTCTCAAAATCTTGCACTGACACTTCACTAGGATATTTCAAGGACTTTGTATTTTTGTGTCTTATGAAAGAGTTATAACTCTCATGATAAAAAAATGATGAAACTGAGAAAGTTTAAGTAATATGCTTCTCATTCTAGTTCCCTGGCATTTGAAGAGAGATGAGATATCTTAGGATCTTGTAAAACAAGAATTTCAATAAAAATGTGTTTTATTTTTCTACCATTCTATATCTATAATCTTCTTACATATTCTTTTCCAATATCTGGGATTCAAAATCCCCATATGTTCACCAGACACATTTTTTCCTAAGGGCACCACCAGATCTTATAAGCAATAAGACCTCAGTTTAGATTCAGCCTTGGTCATTGCTATTTTTATAAATCTGGGCAAGGCATTTACTCATTTTCCCCATTCTTATTTGTAGAGTCAAGTAACTTGTTGAGGGTCACACAGCTAATAAATGTTAAGTGTTCCAGGGCAGATTTGAACTGAAGTCCTTCTGACTGAAAGTCTCTATCCCCTGGGCCACCTAGCTGACCCAATTTTCCTCATGTTTAAAATGAAGATCTCTAAAAAGATGATCAAATGAGATAAAATTGTAAAACACTCAGTACATGATCTGCTATGCAGTGAGTGTTAGATAAATGTTATTTATTATTATTATTGTTGATGTTATTGTTATCATCAGTATTATCATTATAAATGATTGTTTCCTTCCATCTTTCTCCTGGTAGCATAACTCATTTTCATTTAAAATTAAGTCCTCATATTCCCTTCTCTAGTCACCTTTACTAGCCAGTTTTATTGGGTTACTTGTTGTATGTTTAATTAATTCCTCTACATTCTAGACTTTTTCTTACTTTTTTAACATTTACATTCATGGGAACCTGGGCATCTCCAAATGATACAACTTATCTAACTAATCTTTCAAAAATTGAGAGGTCTTTCTTTGGTGTCATTTCTACTCATAGCTACATAGAGACAAATTGTTCACTCATCCTTGGACAAGAATTAGGAAAAAAATAACATGCCTTGCTTTTCACTCATTTTTTTCAAAACAGTCCTCTGTCACTGTCACTTAAATTTTTCTTTGATATTTGCTTCATCAATTTGTATCAATTGTATCTCTAAGGCTTGGAGGAAAAAATATTATATATATATATATATATATATATATATATATATATACACACACACACACACACACACACACAGAAGAAACATTTGTACATTTTTCATTTTAATTCCTTGCTCTTATTCATTTTTAATTTCTTTTTTTTAAGAATTAAGAATCCTATGAGGATCACTTTTTTCAATTTGTTATAGTTCTTTTTTTAAAGTTATTAATGTTCTGAAAACTTTCATTGTTGTTTTACCTTACATTAGTCATGGAGTGTGTTAAAATTTTATCATGTTCTGGTGCCCTTGACCAGCATCACTAATCACTATCCATTTTAGATAGTACAACAAGTGTATAAGTTATCAATATAAAATAACAAAAGCAGGAAATAAAATTGTAAAGGGAAAATTAGAAGTAACACACAGACTTCCAACAGATCAAAGAAACATAACAGTTACTTGTAAATTGTATCATAAATGAACTAAAAGTCATATCCTTAGTCTATGGGTAAATAATGGGAAGCTAGCTAGGCCTAGTTATATGGGCCCAATGACTGAGTCAAATAAGTTAGAGACAACTACAATTACCCAGGAGGACACAAGGTTTTGCTAATAATCTTGAGATGATTTAGATGTTAGTGAATTCTCCCCCAGATGCTATGGATAAGATTTAGTCTGTTCCCAAACACAAACCTTATAAAAACTTTTAACATTCTGAAGACTTTCATTGTTGTTTTGCCTCCTGATCATAATTTCATCTTCTAAAAGTCCATGCTGCTCAAGTACTGCCAAATCTAATCTGTGGTTACTTAAGTAATTCTCTAAGCTTCTTCCAGTCTCCATTCTCTTCCCACCCTTCCCACACCATCACTGTCAACACCTACCTTTATAAGGCATCTTCTTCCCCCCTCCCCCACCCCTGGCATTGCTTGTACCATTGTCTCTGTATGTTCTGCACTATTTGAAGTTCAGTCTACCTTCTGTTTCTTATTAAAGTAAGATTGAGGTATTACTTATCACTACCATTGTGGTCTTTTTTGAAGAATACCTAAAGAACTAAGCATGCCAGTCCCCACTTAATAATTCCATATAATTGGCTATTTGTTGGACAAATTGTTTTCCTTTACTCTCTTTCAGTTACACCTACATATATATATATATACATACTTGCATGTGTGTATATTATTTTCCATGTATATCCATATAAGCACATTTGTCTATGTGCATATATATATGAGTAGATCAAGTGTATATGATGTATATTTTATATTGTATATATGTATATAATTTCAGGAGGAGGTAAAGTGCTAATATAACAATTAAAAAAATTAAGGAAGTTCATAAATCATATCTGAGATGAGATTTAAAGAAAGTTTTTACTTCTAAGAATCAGAGATACTTTAAGGATGAAAACAGTACAATAAAGTGTGAAGAACCAGAAGACATGGATATGAATAACAACATAATTTAGTTTTTTGGATGTGACCTAGTGTAAGTTAGTTAATTTCCCTGAGATCATTTTTATTCATGTATAAACAAACAAAAAATATTTCTAAGATTCTGTCCAACTCTAAATCCCATTTTTTAATTGATCATTTCATTGAAAGTAAAATCAAAACCTAGAGAGGTTAAATACTAAAGTACACTATGAATAATTTTCAGAAAGAGAATTTTAACCCCTGCTTTACTTTCAAGTGCAGTGTCCTTTTTTTTTAAAACACCATGTTGTCTTCTGAGCTGTAAACAAATCTTAGAAGGTATTACTCTTTTCAAATGGATTGTATCTTAATAATATTCAACTTGAATTTCCATTGCAAGAAGAAATGTTATTGTTATTTATCTACAAGTAGAAGGAAGGTTAAACAATGGAGTCTATCTTTAGGAAAAAATACTCTTTTTCCCTGACCCTCAAAGGAAACTTATCAGTAGAGTCAGTAGAAATTTGTATAGAAACTGAATAAATATCCAATTTACCCCATGCTTTCAGAATCATGTATGTTAAAGTTTAATTGGTTTAAATCTCTCAAATTTTTTGTTTGGTTGGTTTGGTGTATGAATTATGAAATATCCTAATTATGAAATTGGGATCCAAATTTGAAAGAATGGCCATGCATGTCTCTCTCTCAAGCAATAAGGCATTTCTACTTTTGATTAATTTTATCCTCTGGGGGGCAGCTAGGTGGCTCAGTGGATAGAGCACTAGCCCTGAATTCAGGAGGACCGGAGATCAAATCTGATCTCAGACACTTAACATTTCCTAGCTGTGTGACCCTGGGCAAGTCACTTAACCCCAGCCTCAGAAAAAAATAAAATAAAATAAAAATAAAAAAAAAATTAATTTTATCCTCTGAAATGACCATAGGTTTACTTGTGGACCTGAAAGCTCTCTGTAGCATAATTAGCTCTTGTTGATGCCTTTTCTCCTCCCGTTACAGCTATCTTATTAAAAATATAGTTGGGAAAGGGGGAAAAAAAGTATATATTTCATTTCTGATGAGAAAAGAATGAATTTGGCATTTTGTGATGCCACAGAATATCTTCAAATGAGGTGTGTATCTCACAGAGATTAATATCCCTTTTCTAATGCATGTTCCAATCTGAGTGCTCCTTGGTCTCAATAATTTTAATTAAGCAATTTTACCTTCTGCAATGGTCATTACCAGGAGATAATTGACTGAATCAGTAATGAAGCATTCTGTGGATACTAAACAAACAGCAAGGTTAATTATCTGGCATTCAAGTCTGTTATGGAAGTACAATGCTGACCATCCTGGTTGCTTGATCCCTTAGAGTGCTACTTGGTAAAATTATATTAAGCAATATCCAAATGCATAATATTTGATGCAGTTGCAATACACTAGAGAATGCTCCAGCAGATGAAGAAAAGCCATTAAATATAGCAACAATAAAATATTTTAATTTTTTTTTCTATCTACAAAATTCTTCCTTATTCTTGTTTAATTGTTAATTTTGGAAAAGTTTTCCAAATTCAATGGCTACCAAGCAGATTTGACAGCTAAGATAGATTTTGAGTTTAGCTCCTGTTCAGAAGGTTTATATGATTCAATATATAATCTCCTTAGTGATCTAATATTTTTGTTTTTACTCAGCTATTGTTTTTCTCTCATCTCCATCTTGCTAATAAATCTATATGTACTAGAATATCTAATAAATCAGATTGTTTTCAACAGGCATACTGCTGAAATATGCATTTAATTCTATTCATAATGCTTTTATTTCTTTAAAATAATAGTAATAGTAATTTTTTTTATTCCTATTTAGCCCAGATATTGTTATTTGAAATTAAAAGTATACCCATAGGTCTTCTTCATTGGTTAAGAATTCAATATTAAAAATCAGAATCAATCTAAGATGATTTGATCTTTGACTTAAATATCAGAAATTGTTCTATTATTTTTTTTATTTTTTCTAAGACAAATGATCAGCATAATATTATTAAACATGAGGTTTACCAGAATTCCTGGATTATAATGGCTTTACTTAATTTTAGTTTAAATACAATAATATAGTAGAAAGAAAACAAGATTTTGAGTCAGAAAGTGTTTTCAAATTATAATTCTCTTACTTAGCTATACATGTAACAATGGGTATACATGTAAATGAGATTTAATTATTACTGAGTCACAGTTTATCATCTGTAAAACCGGGATGGAGTAGGGGAGAAATTTATTGTACTATATAATGAAAAAATATTTCCATGTGTAAATGTAGGCTCCATAATTTTATATGTCCTGTCATCTATTTTTTAAGTTTACCTGCAATTTTGATGCAAAAAGAGCTAAGTAGATAATACAATATGAAACTTGTAAAGAAAGTTGTAGTTTCTTTGGTTGCAGCAAGAGACAAGATTGGTGGACAGTCTTTGTATAGTTATACTTAGTGAACAAGGATGCAGAATTTGCTATTTTGTGGTGGAGATTGTATTTGCAACATCAAGGTACTGATTTGATGTTCAAGCACCTGCAGAGGCAGGGAGCCTATTCATACCTTAAAAGTTGGATAGTTTACATCAGAGTAAGTTGAAAATTTTGAATTACTTCATGATCTGTTAATTTGTTGT
Organism: Sminthopsis crassicaudata; assembly: GCF_048593235.1. Lineage (NCBI taxonomy): Eukaryota > Metazoa > Chordata > Mammalia > Dasyuromorphia > Dasyuridae > Sminthopsis > Sminthopsis crassicaudata. Next base: position 306,165,611 of record NC_133619.1, on the reverse strand, counting down.
TTCTTGATTTGAAAATCTGATAGAAAATCCCACAAGAATAAGAAAAATAGATTTGTTGAACCTAGAGTACATTCCATCCAGTGTCTTCATTGCACTGAAAAAAGTAAGGGCCAGAGAGGTAAAATAACTTAAAAATGACACAAATAGGTAACAACCGAAGTAAGATTTGAACCTGTGTTCAATGGCTCCAAATTCACTGCAATTTCCAACATACAAAACTGCTTAAAATAAAGGCAAAAAAATTATCATCATAATTGGGACAAGAATGTGAATGAAAAATATAATCACAGAACAACTGAGAATGTATAATTTCAAATTACAAAAAATTTAGCTTTACCAAGATTATATGATTCATCACTTCCCTTTCATTCCCATGGTTTCACATGGTGTAAAAGTTTTCACTGCAGATATTGTCAGATTTTTTTGGCTGGGATAATTTAATTGATGATTTTTCATGATTTTTTTTCTTCTTGTTTAAAAATGTCAGTTTTCATAAAGTGATGAGGAATGAAATAAAGCAAAAAATTAGACAACTTAAAACATTTTATATATATATATATATATATATTATATATATATATAAAACTTGATAGATGACTGTTACATAGATACATTAATTGATATATGTGTATGCACACACATGCATATATGTACATATAAGCAAATATACACATGCACATGTAAATATACATATGTACATATGGTTAGAAGCACATTTATATATTTACATATTAATTTTTATGTTTTGGACATGAGATTTTCATTGATGTTCATTCTCAGAAGGATGAGAGGCAACACTTCCTCTCCTCACTGGCAAATAATCCAATATATGTTAAACATGTTAAAATACGTTAAATCTAATACATGTATGCATATTTATACAATTATCATGATGAACAAGAAAAATAAAATCAAAAAGGAAATAATGATAAACAAAAATGCAAATAAACAACAACAAAAAGAGGGAAAATGATATGTTGTGATCTACACTCAGTTCCCACGGTCCTCTCTTTGGATGCAGATGGCACTTGTCTTCACACAATTCCCCTCAAATCATTAGAACTGGTCTTACTGCCTTCATTCTTGAAAAAGGCCACATCCATCAGAATTGATCATCAAATAATATAGTTATGTACAGTGATATCCTAGTTCTGCTCATTTTGGTTAGCATCACCAGCATTCTCTGAAGTTATCTTTTTTTTTTTTTTTTTTTTTTTAATTTTATTATAGCTTTTTATTTACATGGGTAATTTTTCAGCATTGACAATTGCAAAACCTTTTCTCCAACTTTTCCCCTCCTTCCTCTCATCCCTTCCCCCAGATGGCAGGTTGACCAATACATAATAAATATGTTAAAGTATAAGTTGAATACAATATATGTATACATGTCCAAAAAGCTATTTTGCTGCAAAAAGAATCGGACTTTGAAATAGTATACAATTAGCCTGCGAAGGAAATAAAAAATCCAGGTGAACAAAAATAGATGGATTCAGAATTCTATGTAGTTGTTCATAGTCATCTTCCAGAGTTCTTTTTTGAGTGTAGCTGGTTCAGTTCACTCTGCTCTATTGGAACCAATTTGGTTCATCTCATTGTTGAAGAGTCTATCAGAATTGATCATCATATAGTACTGTTGTTGAAATGTATAATGATCTCCTGGTGCTGCTCATTTCACTGAGCATAAGTTCATGTAAGTATCTCCAGGCCTTTCTGAAATCATCCTCTTGGTCATTTCTTACAGAAAAATAATATTTCATAATATTTTATATGCCACAATTTATTCAGCCATTCTCCAACTGATGAGAATCCACTGAGTTTCCAGTTTCTGGCTGCTACAAAGAGGGTTGCCACAAACATTCTTGCACATACAGGTCCCTTTCCCTTCTTTAAAATGTCTTTGGGATATAAGTCCAGTAGTAACTCTGCTGGATCAAAGGGTATGCACAGTTTGATAACTCTTTTAGCATAGTTCCAAATTGCTTTCCAAAATGGCTGGATGTATTCACAATTCCGCCAACAATGTATCAGTGTCCCAATTTTCCCATATCCCCTCCAACATTCTACTTTATCTTTCCCTATCATTCTAGCCAATCTGAAAGGTGTGTAATGGTATCTCAGAGTTATCTTAATTTGCATTTCTCTGATTAATAATGACTTGGAGCATCTTTTCATATGGCTAGAAATAGTTTCAATTTTCTACTGAAAATTGTTTGTTTATACCTTTTGACCACTTATCAATTGGAGAATGGCTTGATTTCTTATAAATTAGATTCAATTCCCTATATATTTTGGAAATTAGGCCTTTATCAGAACCTTTGGCTTTAAAAATATTTTCCCAGTTTATTTCTTCCCTTTTTAAACTTCTCTATATTAGTTTATTATGTACAAAAAAAATTTTCAATTTGATATCACTATTTTTTATTTTGTGATCAATAATGATCTCTAGTTCTTCTTTGGTCATAAATTCCTTCTTCTTCCACAGGTCTGAGAGATAAAATATCTTATGTTCTTCTAATTGATTTGTAATCTCATTCTTTATGCCTAGGTCATAAACCCATTTTGACCTTATCTTAGTGTATAGCAGTGGTCCTCAAGCTTTTTAAATAGGGGGCCAGTTCACTGTCCCTCAGACTCTTGGAGGGCTAGACTATAGTAAAAACAAAAACTCACACTCTGTCTCCGTCCTTCAGCCCATTTGCCATAACTCGGCAGGCCGCATAAACGACCTCAGTGATTTGCATTTGGCCTATGGGCCATAGTTTAAGAACCTCTGGTGTACAGTATTAAGTATGGATCAATGCTTAGTTTCTGCCATACTGATTTCCAATTTTTCCAGCAATTTTTGTCAAATAGTGAGTTCTTTTCCCAAAAGCTGGGGTCTTTGGGTTTGTCAAACACTAGATTATTAAAATTATTGTCTATTTTGTCCTTTGATCCTAACTGATTCTACTGATCAACTAGTCTATTTCTTAGCCAATACCAAATGGTTTTGGTAACCACTGCTTTATGACATAATTTTAGATCTGGTACAGCTAGACCACTTTCATTTAATTTTTTTTTTTGTCATTAATTCCCTTGAAATTATTGACCATTCATTTTTCCATATGACTTTGTTATTTTTTCTAGGTCATCAAAATAGTTTTTTGGAAGTCTGATTGGTATGGTGCTAGATAAATAGATTAGTTTGGGTAGTATTGTCATCTTTATTATATTTGCCTGCCCTATCCAAGAGCATTTAATAGTTTTCCAATTGGTTACATCTAACTTTGTGTGCAAAGTTTTTTGTAGTTTTTGCTCATATAGTTTCTGATTTTCCCTTGGCAGATAGATTCCTAAATATTTTATACTCTCAGTAGTTATTTCAAATGGAATTTCTCTTTGTAACTCTAATTGTTGGATTTTGTTAGTGATATATAAGAATGCTGATTACTTATGTTTTGTATCCTGTAACTTTGCTAAAGGTGTGGATTATTTCTAATAGCTTTTTAGTAGAATCTCTGAGGCTCTCTAAGTATACCATCATATCATCATCAAAGAGTGATAATTTGGTTTCCTCATTGCCTACTCTAATTCCTTTAATTTCTTTCTCAATTCTTATTGCCAAATCTAGCATTTCTAATACAATATTGAATAGTAATGGTGATATTGGGCCAACTTGTTTCACTCCTGACCTTCTTAGGAATGCTTGCAGGTTATCCTCATTACATATGATGCTTACTGATGGTTTTAAATAGACGCTACTGATTATTTTAAGGAAAAGTCCATGCATTCCTATATTCTCAAGTGTTTTTAATAGGAATGGATGTTGGATTTTGTTAAATGCTTTTTCTGCATCTATTGAGATGATCATATGATTTTTGTTAATTTGGTTATTAATATGGCCAATTATACTAATAGTTTTCCTAATATTGAATCAGCTCTGCATTCCTGGTATAAATCCTACTTGATCATGGTGTATTATCCTGGGGATAATTTTCTGTAGTCTTTTTGCTAATATCTTTTTTAAGATTTTAGCATCAATATTCATTAAGGAGATTGGTCTATAGTTTTAGATCAATTTTTGCTTTTGCTTGATCTGAGATAAAGATGGCTGCCACTGCTCTTTTGACTTCACCTGAAGAATAATAGATTCTGCCCAGTCTTTTACCTTTACTCTGTATGTATCTTCCTGTTTTAAATGTTTTTCCTGTAGACAACATATTGTAGTGTTCTGACATTTGATCTAGTCTGCTATCTGCCTCAGCATAATGGGAGAATTCATCCATTCACATTTACAGTTAAATTTACTAATGCAGTATTTCGTTCCATCTTATTATCACCAGATTATCTTTTCTTTTTCTTGCCTCCCAACCCTCTTTCCCTATATTGAACTTATGGCCCCCACTTGTGTCACCCCACTCACCCTCTTTAGAATCTCTCCCTCCCCCCTTTGAATCTCTTCCCCTTTCTTGTACCCTTCCCTTATTACACTTTTCCTCTTCCCCTTTCCTCTTCCCCATTTTAATGAGGTGAGAGAAGATTCTGGGTAAAACAAATATGTCAATTACTATCTCTTTCAGCCAACTCTGATTCACACAATGGTCCTCCCCCTCTCTAAATTCCCTCAGATATGATAGGGTTCTTTTTGCCTCTTTGTGGGATGTATTTTCCTTCTTTTTTTTCCCCCTTTCCCCTTTTCATGGCATTATCTCCTTTCCATTTCTATTTCCCTTTTTTATGTTATAACAGGAAAATCAAATTATGAAGGTAGTCTTTATGTATATCCACAACAGAAATACAATTCTGATGAGTTCCTTTTATCTTTGTCTGTCTCTCTCTCTCTCTCTCTCTCTCTCTCTCTCTCTCTCTCTCTCTCTCTGTCGCTTTCTGTCTCTCTCTGTCTCTCTCCTTTCTCTTTTGTCTCTCTTTGTCTTTTTCTTTCTGTCTCTTTCTCCCTTATTCTCTCCCCCCCTCCTCTCTCTCTGTTTCTGTTGAGTCGTATTGTTGGAGATCAAAATTTTTGTTTAGATCTGCTTTTTTTCTGAGAAACAATTGGAATTCATTTGTTTCTTTAAATGTCCATTTTTTTCCATGGAAAAAAAATGATCAGCTTAGCTGGGTAGTTTATTCTTGGTCGCATTCAAATTCTTTTGTCTTTTGGAATATCAGATTCCAGGCCCTTTGATCCTTTAATGTGGAGGCAGCCAAATCCTGAGTGATCCTTATTGTGCCACTGTGGTATTTAAATTGTTTTTTTTTTGTTTGTTTGTTTGTTTTATTTTGTTTTGTTTTGTTTTCTAGCTGCTTGTACTATTTTTTCCTTAGTCTGATAGTTGGGAAACTTGGTCACAATATTCCTTGGAGTTTTTATTTTAGGGTATTTTTCAGAAGGTGTTCAATTAATTCTTTCAATGCCTATTTTATCTTCTGATTATATAACATCTGGCAGTTCTCTTTGATGATTTCCTGTAAAATATTATCTAGATTCTTTTTTTCATTATAATTTTCTGGAAGTCTAATAATCCTCAGATTATCTCTCCTGGATCTATTTTCTAGGTCTGTCATTTTTACAAGTAGATATTTAACGTTGTTTTTCCTCCCTAATTTTTCAGTTTTTTGGTTTTGCTTGAATGATTCTTGATGTCTCAAGGAATCAATCATTTCTTTTTTTTTCAGTTCTGATTTTAAATGTTATTTTCTTGCTTAGCTTTTTTAACTTCTTTTTTATATGCCCAATTGAGTTTTTAAATTGTTTTCCTCTATGAAATTTTTTTCCATTTCATGAATTTTTTTTTTTTTTTTTTTTTTTTTTTTTTTTTAGTGAGTTATTTTATTTTTCCCATTCACAAATCCTACTTTCCTGGGAATTCTTTATCATTTCCAATTCACATTTCAGGAAGTTGTTATTCTCTTGCATAGCTTATCTTTCCTTTCCCCATTTTTCTTCTAACTCTCTTTTGAGATTTATAATAGTGTCTTCTAGGAGAGCTGTTATTTAGGGTATTGTTGGGAGGCTCTTTGCTATTCATCTTCTCAGGGTTGAAAACCTGCTCTCTTTCTGTATAGAAGCTATTGATAACCCATTTGAGTTTTTTTTTTTTTAATCATTTTTTAAAGCCTATAGGCTTTGCCTTCAGGGTAAGGAGGTTAGCAGCTTTCTCTGCAAAGCAAGGATAGGTGTCAATGGGCTGCAAAAAGCTGTGAGGTATGGGAGTGCTCTGGGGAAAAAGTTCCCCACCAGAAGTGATTCAGCCTGATTAGGAGGGACTGTGCTGTGGAAGTGAAGTGCCCATTGAAGAACCCTGCTGTGTGACTGCCCTGATGCCACAAGTTGAGCAGGGAAAGTGTCACTACTCCAAGCCAAAGCTCACTGTGAGGCTGTGGGTATTAGCAGCTGACCAGAGAATAGCCTCAAGAGGACTGGAAGAGTCTCTGACTAGGGAAGCAGAGTCACATTGCAGAAGTTCTATTGCCCCAGGCTGAGCCTCCCACTGTGCAGATTAGAGGCTGTGCTGTCCTGCCCTGCAGATTTATAACTGCTTAGAGGAAGAGCCCTATACTGCAGAATGGAGCTGCACAGCTGTGTTGTGTTCTGTGCTGATTCACTTCCAGTTTTGGGCGGGGGTATAACCATGTTCTGTTAGTTTCTGGCTTTTTTTAGAGTACCCTCTGGCTTTGGTTTTAATTTCTCTGCTGGTATGCTGTTTTGCAACCAAAGTAGAGCAATCAGACTATACCAAAATGGTCTCTGTAATTTTTCTAACCACAGAGGCCACACACCCCCACTCTATTCAGTTTGCTGGCCTCTCCCACCTCCTTGTTTGCCATGATCTGCTCTGGCCCCTCAGGACAAACCTTTTCTGACAAAGTTCCACATTATCTTTGACTGTTATTTGTACTTCTAGTCTTTGTGAATTTTACTAGGCAAGTGCTATTTTTGAGGCTGAATTTAATAATTGATCGTGAGAGTATAAGAGGAGCTTATAAAGATGCATGCGACTTCTCCTCCATCTTGGCTCTGCCCACACCCAATCATTCTTTAAGATGAGATTATTTAGTTTCCAATTACTTTTTGGTCTATTTACCCCTAACTTTTTGTTGAATGTAGTTTTTATTGAAATGTGATCTGAAAAGAAAGCATTTACTATTTTTACTTTCCTGCATTTAATTTTGAGGTTTTTATGTTATAATATATGGTCAATTTTTGTATAGGTTCCATGAACTGCTGAGAAGAAAGTATACTCTTTTCTATTACCATTCAGTTTTCTCCAAAGATATATCATACCTAATTTTTCTAATATTATATTTAAGTCTTTAATTTCTTTCTTGTTTTGTGCTTTGATTTATCTAATTCTGAGAGTGCAAGGTTGAGATCTCCCACTATTATAGTTTTGCTGTCTATTTCTTCTTGCAACTCTCTTAACTTCTCCTTTAGGAAGTTAAATGCTATACCTCTTGATGCATATATGTTTAGTAACAATATTGCTTCATTGTCTATGCTACCCTTTAGCAGGATACAGTTTCTTTCCTTATCTCTTTTTCATTATATCAAATTTTGCTTTTGCTTGATCTGAGATAAAGATGGCTACCCCTGCTTTTTTTACTTCAACTGAAGCATAATAGATTCTGCTCCAGCCTTTTACCTTTACTCTGTATGTATCTCCCTGCTTTAAATGTGTTTTCTGTAAACAACATATTGTAGGGTTCTGACTTTTGATCCAGTCTGCTATCCGTCCGCCTCTACTTTATGGGAAAGTTCATCCCTTTTACATTTATAGTTAAAATGACTAATTCTGTATTTCCTGCCATCATATTATCCCTAAATTATGCTTTTTTTTCCTTGCCCCCCTGAACCCCTTCCCCAGTATTAAACTTATAGGCCCCACTTGCATCATGCACCCTCCCTCTTTAGTATCCCTTCCTCCTCCCTTTAAATCCCTTCTCCTTTCTTGTACCCTTCCCTTATTACTCTTTTCTTTTTCCATTTTCCTCTCCCACTTTTTAATGGGGTGAGAGAAGTTTCTCTGTAAAACAAATATGTCAATTATTTTCTCTTTGAGCCAACTCTTATGAGAGCAAGATTCACATGATGTTCCTCCCCCTCTCTAAATTCCCTCAGATATGATAGATTTTTCTTTGCCTCTTTGTGGGATGTAGTTTTCCTCTTTTTATTGCCCCTTTTCCTTTTTTCTGACACTATCCCCTTTCCATTTCTACTTCCCTTTTTATGTTATATCAGTAAAATCAAATTATACATGTGATCTTTATGTATATGCACAACAGAAATACAATTCTCAAGAGCTCTTTTTACTTTTTTTCTGTTTCTCTTGAGTCCTATGGTTGGAGATCAAATTTTTTGTTTAGATGTGTTTTTTTTTTTTTTTTTTTTCCCTAGAAACAAATGGAATTCATCTCTTTCATTAAATGTCCATCTTCTTCCATGGGAGAAAAAAAAAAAAAAAAAAAAAGCTCAGCTTAGCTGGGTAGTTTATTCTTGGCTAAATTACAAATTTGTTTGTCTTTTGGAATATCAGATTCCAGGCCCTTCGATCTTGTAATGTGGAGGCAGCCAGGTCTTGAGTGATCCTTATTGTGGAACCTCAGTATTTGAATTCTTTTTTTCCTGGCTGCTTGTAATATTTTTCCTTAGTCTAATATTTCTTAAGTTTGGCCACAATATTCCTTGGAGTTTTTATTTTAGGGTCTTTTTTCAGAAGGTGTTTGATGAATTCTTTCAAGGCCTATTTTACCTTCTGATTGTATTACATTTGGACAATTCTCTTTGATGATTTCTTGTAAAACAGTATATAGGCTCTTTTTTTTCATCATAATTTTGGGAAGTCCAATAATCCTTAGATTATCTCTCCTAGATCTATTTTCCAGGTCTGTTATTTTCCCAAGTACCTTGGCTTTAATGTCTCTGCTGGTCTACTGCTTTGTTATCAAGGCAGAGCAGTCAGCATATGGAAGAGTCATCCCTATAACTTTTCTAACCACAGAGGCCACCTCCACCCCTGTCCACTTCAGACCCTAACCTCTGGTTCTATCCCTGCTTTCACTGATGTGCTCCAGGTGCTCAGGACAAACCTTTTCTGGAGATCTTCCAGATTATCTTTGCCTGGTAAATTGCTGTACTTCTAATCTTCGTGATTTTTACTAGTCAAGTGCTATTTTTGAGGCTGAATTTAATAATTGGTCATGAGGGTATGAGAGGAGCTTAGAAAGTCAAGTATGTCTTCTCTGCCATCTTGGGTCCACCCCCTCCGAAGTTATCCTATTGGTTGTTTCTTACAGAATAATACTATTTTATAATATCCATATGCCATAATTTATTCAACCATTCTCCAATTGTTGGGTATCAATTCTTTCCAGTTTCTTGCTACTACAAAAAGAGGTGCCACAAACATTTTTGCATATGTTGGGCCATTTCCCTCCTTTAATATCTCCTTGGGATATATGGCAATGCAAACACTGTTGGGTCAAAGGGTCTGCACAGTTTGGTAGCTTTTTGACCATAGGCCGAAATTGCTCTCCAGAATGGTTGGATCTATTCACAGTTCTACCAACAATGCATCAGTGTCCCAGTTTTCGCATATCCTCTCCAACCTTGGTCTTTATCGTTTCCTGTCATCTTAACGAATCTGACAGGTGTGTAGTGGTATCTCAGAGTTGTCTTAATTTGCATTTCTCCAATAAATAGTGAATTGGAGTACCTTTTCATATGACTAGAAATAGTTTCAATTTCTTCATATGAAAATTGCTCATATCCTTTGATGATTTATCAATTGGTATCAATTGCTTGAATTCTTATAAATTTGAATTAATTTTCTATATGTTTTAGAAATTAGGCCTTTATCATATCTTTGGATAGAAAAGTGTTTTCCCCATTTATTGTTTCCATTCTAATGTTGTCTACATTAGTTTTTTTTTTTTTGTTTTTTTTTTATACAAAACTTTTTAACTTAAGATAATCAATATTATCTATTTTGTGATCAATAATGATTTTTAGTTCTTC